>NC_056597.1:39454861-39489861 GCF_018340385.1 Cyprinus carpio | reverse complement strand
ACAGAAAGTGCTAGGCAGAAATAGCACAGTTCGATAAAGAAGTATATTGCTAGCATGCAAATTAAGTGTTTTTAGATAAGTCATTTACTGATTTGCAGTGTTTGGGCAAGATGATCAGAAGCTCATCCACTGAATACTCTAAAAGAAAATGAGCAAAGCTCAAAGTGAATCAAGAGGAAAAAAATGTAGCTATTTACAGATGCAAACATCGCTAAAACAAACCACTCAGATCGATTTAGTGATATCACGGCCCTGTTGCTCTGACATATTACAAAACAGCTAATGTATGTTGCTTAATTTTGCACCAAAACCATGTTAACACTTGTCATCCCAGACAGCTACATCTCTACACAAATCAACTTAGGGTAGAAACACTGTTGAACATTGTCTATGATATTGAAATATCCCCGCACAAGTTGACAGTATATGAACACAGTAAAGAAAACAGGGGTGTTTCAAAACACCTTTTTGATGAACTGTGTTTGGTACACTGCTAGTTTTAAAGGGGTCATATGATGCGAATTTCAAGTTTTTCCTTTCTATTTGGAGGTGTTACAAGCTCCTGATGGTGCATAAAGATGAGACTGTAAAGTTGAAAAGACTAAATATCTCAAATCCAAAGAGATATTCTTTCTTAAAAGTTAAGAGTCAACCACGTCATACATAAACAGCTCTCATGTTCTAACACGCCGACCCACATGTCTACGTCATTATGTGGGAAGATTTGCATAACGCTGCTCAAATGTCGAGCAAAGAAATAAGGCGTAACTTTTATTTATGCTGTTTCCGCCCTGGTGCCAAGTTGTGGAAGACGCTGTGTGTTTCCGTTGTGAAAGGGAAACTACTTTGTTTGGCCTTCCAAAAAAGGGACACAACTAGAAATCAGTGGTTAAGTTGTATTTACAACACTGTCCAGAACAGTTCAACCCAACTATTCAGACATGTGCAAAGCATTTTATGGAAAACGAGGACTGTTTCCTGTGCGAGTAGGGCCTACAATGCTGGTATCTGTTTCTATAAAGTGGGACAATTCCAAAACTTTGCAAGGACACAGTCTGGCGCTTCTGACACACAGCCTGTAAGTATGTTTTCATATTTAAAGAATTTACCACTGATGATTCAAATGCGAGTTTTGAGCAGTGTAGAGTAGAGCTTGTGGTTTGTCGTTTCTCCAATCACACATGCAGACATGATTTTATGTTTACACAGCTCGATACGCAGCGCGATATTGCAGCGCAACGCGTTTAAAAAAAAAACAGTATAAAGTCATTATAATCAGTAATTATAATGGTTCAACAAATGCCTTGTTGATAATGGTTTTAATGTTTTTGTCTTGTCTTGTGGGACACGGAATCACAGTAGGGTAAAGGGGCGTAACATTTCCATTCACATGCTCGAGGAATTTGGCCAATAATCAAAGAACGGGATAGTGGCCATTCAGCGTAAACCTTGGCTTGTTCAGAGCAATGAGCTTTGTAAAAAAATCGACGTGTTTCAGAAAGGCAGGGCAAGAAGAGCAAACAATAGAGTACATTAAGTGGAAAATTAATGTGTTGTTTTGAAACCTTAAACCACATCAAACACATTGCCATTACACCAAAATACACAAAAATAATGCTATTTTTAGCCCGCCTCATATGACCCCTCTTTAAAGGGGGAAGAACGCTGGAGCCAATGGTGACCTGACTGATAAATTTGAATAGGTTTGTATTTAAAGCATATTAAAAACACCAGACAGGACATGTAAACAATGATAAAACTTGATTTGCCACCACAGTTCTAAATCGTATCTATATATATACGTATATATATATATATATTATTATATATATATATATATATTATCTATATATATATATATATTATATACATATTTTGTTTTGTTGTGTTTTTCACAAAAAGGTAGTTCCTAAAAAAATTTAAAAAAAGGTTATCTAGTCAGATAAATAATATTGCATGGCCTCTGTGGGCTTCTGTATGTTTGGAATCAGTCATTATTTCTTCGGTTGCGTTGGGTGCCACTGTGGACTTCAGTTCTCAGTTCTGTTCTAGCATGCAGTCCTCGTCTCGCAGATTAATCACATTCACTTAGCTCCACATCTAAAAAACCTACCAACTTAATTAAAAATACTTCTAACCATAATCAACAAATCATTTTTCATCATTCACTATCCATTCTTTTCTTTTCCTCTCCACATTGGCTTTATCCAACATGAGTTTTATGCGCTTGTATACTCCTTCTTCGATAAGGACGGTAAATGAAAGCTGTCTATACTTTCAAACTCCCCTTTAGCCAACCTGAGCTCACATGATCCTGTATTTATTCCTTAGGCTCCTTCAATAAGGATGGTAAATGAAAGCTGTTTATACTCTTACACTTCTCTAAGCCTTATGTGAAGACTAGTGGCAGTAAAACACCAATGCATTTTATTCCTTTTCATAAAAATTACAATAATACCTCAGTTTTCAGCTGAAATGAAGACTAGTGGCAGTAAAACACCAATGCATTTTATTCCTTTTCATAAAAATTATGATTATAGGGGCAGATTATCAATTAATAAATACTTATTTTTACATGATTCCTTGCACAATACTATGTTATGACCTCAAAACACCTTTACCATAGTGCATGATTTGTGAGCTAATACATTCTGACATTTGCATCACATTACCAGCTCCATATGTATGGCTTTTCTGACAGAGTAAACTTGCTCGGTAGCTCACCTGGTATGACATTGCATTTGCGGTTGGCACCGATAGTCTAGTGAACAATGCACGGACATATGACAGTGTCCTGAGTTCGAATTCTGGCTCAAAGACCTCTCCTGATCCCACCCCTCTCTCTATCTTTAAAAACAAACAAACAAACAAACAAAAAACACAACAAACATTGCACCTTGCAATGAAGAGCACTCTAAAACACAAACAAAAAAGATCTCAAAGACTTATAGAAACAAAACTAAAATGTCATGGTTGCTTCAGTAAATGTGTTTTATCTCACGTTTGCTTGCTCAGGTTTCGAGTAGGGTTTAGTTTTGGTTGTACATTGTTTTCAAATGTAATAAGAGCGTTTATAATGCCACTCACCTAACCATTTAATTTCCAAACTGCTGCCAACAATAAAACATTGCCAGATTCATGTTAATCTGTTTCTACAGTGACTGAGAAGCGAGGCAAGGTCCTTGTTGCTACGAGAAAATTATGTTATTTCCCTCACAAGGACACTCACTGGACATTTTATTTTTCAAAGTGTATTGAAACATGCAAGAAGCAATATAATATAATTTTGCTGAAATTTTGTCACAGGTATGTTATTTTCCAATATGCCCGGATTGCTTTTAGTAATATGGATGTGAATATCTAAATATGCATTTATACAGAAACTATGGTTATTAGCTTAAACCATAAAAGTAAATTAAAATTTGTCCATAATAAGTATAATAAAAAAATAGCCATCATACTAAAATACTACAAATAACAATAAAAATTAAGCAAATTGTGAAGGCATGAGCTGAGCACTGACTATCTGAAAATGAGTGCATATAATTGAAACATCTTGCTATTTTAATACAAATTAAGAAAATTTTGAAGGCACAAGATGAGCGCTGACCCAACAAACAGTGTTTTCTTTGCCTGTATTTTAACTGAAGTAAAATGTCTAAAATCCTTGATCTAGCAAGAAACATTTGCAATGTCTAGATGCATTTGCTAATTGTCATGCAAAAGTCTAAGTTTCAATGATGCAATGTTTTATTCATCACAGACCCATGTGTGGTTTGGAATATATTTAGCAGTTCAGCTCCTAGGGGGTGGGGGGGGGGGTTCTTGTGGGGGCTGCTCATATTAAAAAAGCACCATGGGAAGGATTCTACCTGAAGCTCTGGCCTTTTGCATTGCCCATAACAAGCTTCCTCTCCTCAGTCCAAGACTGATATCAGAGAGTCAACAAAAAGGCCAACTCTGGCATAACCTCTACAATACCTTCCAGCCTCATTTACATAGGACTTTTAAAACAAGCCTAGTCAGCCTTGTTTGTGGCATGGGGTTTTTGTTTGCAGGCACATAGGCGAACACCTCCAATTTCACCACTCACACGCGTATACAACACAACACAACACATTAAACATTTATTAAGTGCCACAGCCCTTTTGTGTCGCTGCTTTTTATGCATCCTCTTGTAAATTGGACGTGTAAGTCAGTTTCTCGTTGGCTCATAAAATCACAACCTTTAGCTGACTATATAGTACTGTACAAAAAAGTGTTATTTGACACTTTAATTTAAACTATATTTATCTGAAGATATATTAAAAAAAGTAATTAGAAAACTACCAAATCTATATATATTATATTATATTATATTATATTATATTATCTATATTATATTATATTATATATAGTATATTATATTATAGTATATGCTTATGCATATCCCCTGGAATTATATGTATAGCATATCCCTGTTAATGTGCAGTTGTGTGCAGAAAGCAAACAATACAGTAGAATACATGTCCCATAAATATTCAACTACTCATATATACAAATATATTAACACACAACATCATTTTCAGTAGTATGATATTTGCATGCAGTGTAAACAGCTTCAGGTTCAGCAACTGCTTAAACATACATTACTTTTTTTTCTTTTTTGTTTCTTTAATAATACATGAAGAATACGGACTGCTCCCTTGGGCATGGGCACATATCAAATCCAATGCAACAAAACAAAAGCTTAGCTTCGGTAAATTAAAATAATATTATTTTTATTCAAATGGCAGTCACCATTGTTATGATGTCATTTTCTGGCTCCAGAGTGATTAATCACATGGCACCTTACAGCTCATTGATTGGTAGATTTGAAATGCCATACGTCCAAACATCCATCAAATCATTTTCATCAAATAATCTTCATTTTTTTTGCATTATATATATATTGCTTATTATAATTGTAATTTTTTCCTGTGATGCAAAGCAGGATTTTCAGCATCATTACTCCAATCTCCAGCTGTTCTAATATTAAGCTCAAAAAACATTTCCTAATATCACAGTTAGAAACTTGTGCTGCTTAATATTTTTCAGTTTTTTTTTTTTATTTTAATAACAATTATTTTGAACAATGTAACATTCTTTACTGTCAATTTAATGAATGCCTCTGTCCTGCTAGACCTCCTTGTTTTTTAGTTGTTTTTTTTTTTCTTTTTCTTACTAGACAGATTTATAGTTTGTGTAGTGCTCATCAGACTTCACCTCCCCGTCTGCCTGTCTTCCTGAGTTTCACTGTCTCTCTCCTTGTTTCTCTCTTTGCCTCCACCTTTCCCTCCATTCTGTTTGTGCTGATTTCAGCGTAAAGTAGCAGCATTAAAGTGCTCTGTCTCCATTGGTAAGCCTCTGGCAAGCTTCCTGGGCCTATTCTCCCTGACACAGACCCCTTAAAAAGGCTCCTTTTATAGAGAGGCTGGGGAGATGCAGACAGGACTAGCAGGAGGTTGGGTGTGTGTCTGTGTGTTTTTGTACTAGAAAGAGAGAGTGAGAGAAATGCAGAGACAAAGAATCAGAGACACGGATAGATGAATATGTAAGATAGCGTTCCCCAAATAGCATGTCAAATGAAATGTAATCAAATCAAAATATGAAAATATTAAGTAATGTGACGTGTTTTGTGTGCATGGCAGCCGTGGTGGAACCAGTACAGCCATTTTGTTCAGGATACAGTTCCAACTGATACTAACAACTGATATCACACAAAAATTAAAACTACTTACTGGTTATTCTGTAATCAGTTACACACCCATATGTCATTTAATTTTTCTGCAGAACACACACAAAAATACATATATATATTGACTTCCATTGTTTTCTTGTCTATGCAATGTAAATAAATGACAACCGAAACTATTTATTTTTTGAGTGATTTATTAAAATATAAATATATAAATTATAAATAAAAATTTATATATAGACAGATTAACTAAAAATTATAAATATACATCTTAACTAAACATGTACTTGTTTGGGGAGTGAACTATACCTTTAGTGCTCTCTAACATGTTGATAATTTTTATGTTTTGGTCAAACTGCAAATTTCTATTTCCGCTGCATCACTTCTG
This sequence comes from Cyprinus carpio, assembly GCF_018340385.1. Lineage (NCBI taxonomy): Eukaryota > Metazoa > Chordata > Actinopteri > Cypriniformes > Cyprinidae > Cyprinus > Cyprinus carpio. The sequence goes on along the minus strand of NC_056597.1, from coordinate 39,483,757 downwards.
GTAGCCCTGTCAACTCCAGACACTCCTTGGACCAAGCATACCTCGTGTATATTATACATTAAAAATAGACATGGAGAGACTGATTACAGACATTTAGAATAAGATATGATAAAACCAGACCCTTAAGCATCAAAATTAAAAGCAATAAAAATCATACCGTCTGGTGAAGTATCACATAAAATTATATGCAGTTTTTGTTTTTGTAAACTTGCCACTTCTAAATAAATCCAGATCTTTCACCCATTATTTATATGTGACATTCAAAATGTTAGTGGCAGTGAGGATGTCACGATAATACTGAATGTACAAATTGAATTGTGGTATAATTTAGTGATTCTGAACCTATTAAGGTTCCACACAGTATTCTATTTTTCATTTATATATTTCTACCATAATTATGAAATGGCTGCTTGTTTTAAAACCTCAACAGAGACATTTTGTGATTCCAAAAGTTTCAAGGACTGTATGTTTTTCAGGGAAAACAATGTTACTGAGAGGAGTGAAAAAACGAAAAAAAAAAAAAAAAAAAAAAAAAAAAAAACGAAAAAAAAAAAAACGATGCATCTCTTGATTTTATGTTTTTAGCATTTGACTTTAGATTAAAGTTAGTGTTATAATATACAGTATTAATAATCATTAATTAGTAAAGGCCCGCATAGAAGTTTATTGTTTGTCCTTTGGTTGAGAACCAATGGTCTGTTTTCATAATAATACTGTGATTGGCCTTTCTATAACTGTTATGATCATAATGTACATAGTTGATTCTTGAGAGTTGAGTGTCATGACAAGGGTAAATGACTATGAATATGAAAATCACTAGCAATTTCTGACTGTGAAAAAGGATTAATTTTTTTGGCTTTCCTTCTGAAAATGCAAATGTATAACAAAATTAAACAAATCAGAGCTTGGTGTAAGTCAACACATTTACACAAGGTTGTGTCAGTTTTAATCAATAAACAAAATGTTAATACACTAAGATCTCACATCTTTATTACAGAACAGTGGTGATGCCATTTTAGACAGCTGTTATGAGGTCGCTTGCAATTAACATTCGACTCCGACTGGCATTCTAAAAAGTAAAAGTGAGCAGATGTGGCGTTCTCGATAATTACCCATTAGGCTTCGGGCTAGTTTATTTGATTTAGTGTCATTAGTGGCTATATGAAAAGCTTTAGTCAGATTATGAGTCATTGTGTTCTACCTAAGCATGTATTTAGGTAAAGATTCTAATTTAGATTTTAAATAAAGCCATCATAACTGTGTTTACCACCTGTCTAAATTTAGCTCCCTGTGTCATTCGCACACATGCATTACAGGTTATACTGCATTTGAACTTATCTACTTTTCATCAAGCACATATTATCCAAAATGTTTACAGTATATGCATGCAACAAATTCCCATACATGCTATACAGTTTCCTCACTTTAGGCCGCAGGTGTTGTGCTGATGTGTTTGAAATACACTCAAGGTCCCCCTCTTGAAATCCATCTTCTTCGTTGTAATGGTTTCAGGAGCTTGACTTAATTTTTCACTGACAGTGCATTCATTTTAGGGCCTGCATAACTACCTCAGAGGCTTCTCCTGAGATGTACACGTGCACTAGGCCATCTGTTTATACATAAATACTTTTATTGGATCACATTAAACACTATTTATTCAACCTTCACCATCTCAACTTGTTCCTGTTGCCGTAGGCATAGGCATTTATTGATGTACTCTTCCTTTGACCGTTTCTATTCTTCTTCTTCTTTTCATGTTAATGTTCGGTAGAATGAACGCAAACTGTTTCAAAAGCACTTCTTTCCATTTCCAAAATGTTTTATAGCTTTTTTCTCAGGGTCAGGTTTCGGGGTTTGGAATATAGATGTTTTACAATGCAACATCTTCCAGAGTTTTCAATGCTGACAGTCAGTGTAGGAATACAAAGACAAGCTGTTAAAAACCAGATGTGAACGTAAATGAGATGGCGATTCAAGCTGAACGACAATTATCAGTGGAGAGCAACAGCTGGTAATTTAGACCAGAATATTTGTTCTTAAGACAAAGAATTGTCAGATAATCGTGAACATGATGGATTTGTGCAGAATTTTGCAGGAAACAACACAATCAAATAAATAAAAAACACCTGTATCTGTGACAGCTCTAGACTCTAGTCTCTACTAACTGACAGACTTCACTGAAATAGAGAGTTCACACCTGTGTCTGTGACAGCTCTAGTCTCTAAAAATAGTCTGTGAAGTGATCTGTGCTTGGTTAGCTCATCAGAAAACAATGGAATCAGAAAAACACCTTGCTTTTGTGTATCAATTTGCAAGTTTGAGTTTGCTGAGATCCAAAGATGTATATAATACTTGGACATACATAAAATGTTCATTTTAAAGGAATAGAAAAAAATAAAGAAAGAAAAAACTATTTAAAAATGTTAACATTCTGAAAGCAATAAATGAGATCCCATAATAATTTATATTAGCTTTACAGCACTACAGATAAATATATTTTATTTTACAAAATAATGACTTATATATATATATATATTTGTATTTTAAAAAGCTGATCTATATCATATATTATATAATCATATATATATATATAAACTTTTAACTGTATTTATTATAAGCATGGACCTGATCAAGATATCTAAATTTTAATAAATCATTTTAAAAAAAGCTGAATCTATGTCATGTAAACAAGTCAAACAGCGATTTTTAATCATGCTAAAATTGTTGCTTTAGCTCTAACAGCGGGGAAACTTTTAACTGTTGATTTAATTACTTTGAACAAAACTGAAAATCATTAACAAGACCTTTGTTCAAGATATATTCTATAATTTTAGTCATTCTCATTTGCTACATAAAACATTTTAGCACAACATGGAAGATAGAATCATCCTTGACTAAAACCCAATAGTAAACTTCTGTTGGCTTTTGAAACAACAAAAGTTTATGCTTGTTACAGATTTTGTTCATCTTGATAATATAATGACAAATGAACACAACTTTTATGAATTTTGAAGCCAACTGTAAATACAACTTCCAGAAGTAAATAGAAAAGCTGTAATCAAACTACAATATGGTTGCATGACTTCAACAGCACCATCACTAAGCTTTCGACAACTCTTTGAGTCTTTATTTAAAAAAAAAAAAAATCAAATCTCTTTTTTGAGTTAGGATAGTTAGCACGAGTGTGATCATAAACACACTGAGGCTCTGAAAGCAGACTATTGAGTAGATGAGGGACATTAAAAGGTACGCCACCACCCTAAAAAACCTCGTAACGTCATTGCTCCTCAAACCTGTTTACTTGTTTGGCGTGATGACGTTTAACCTTTGTATTCCCATATAGACACTTGTCAGAAACCACACTGGAACTGGAAGACCTAAAATGCTTACTCATTTCCAGGTTCTGGCCTACAAAATAGAGATACTTTATAGGGTTTACTGCTCAATTCTGGCAGTAGGGTCTGGTCAAAGATTTTAGATATACAGGGAGAAAGTGCAATGCGCAATATGGTGGAATGAGTCTTGCCTTCTAACATGATAAAAGAGCCTATTGCAAATTGATAGTCATTGCATCACTGCTCCATTTGCCATAAAAAAACAGTCCGTCCTCTGAGATGCACGCTTTAGGACTGCAAATACGAATGGCTGAGATATAAGCCTTTTTAATGCTATTTGAGCATATGAAAAAACAAAAAACAACAAACAACAACACAAAAACAAAAACATCTATGGTGCATTTCGTGTTAGATTTTGCTGCTTGAAATATATTTTTTAAATGTAAGTGTGGCAAGCCATTTTTGAGTTTCCATGATTTCCCCATTCAAGTAGTTAAGACATAGTCTTAGATGCTCAAAATAGCTGCCTGGAGGTACAAATATGGCCACCGAGTGAACAGACTTTACTTGACTTTGGTGGAATGTTGTTAATCTAACATTAAATAAGCATAAAAATAGCACACACAAGCAGACTGTGAATCATTGCCTTCTCCACTAAGTACACCTACGTTGCCATTGGTTAAAATGAGGTATTCTGCAAGGTATATGAGAATGTGCAGTAAATGCTGTGTCTGTTGTCAGCTGACTAGGTATTGGAACATAGCATGAATCGCAATCCTAATACTCCGTCAAATACTTGTTGGACCTGGGCGGTAGAAGTAAAATGGATGAGATTTGGACAGATGATATGAATGGTCTACATCCTCACAGTAATCTAGAGCAGGGAATTGAAAATTGCATCTAAATGGAATGCTAAGCCTGCTAGGAGCAAGATCTGCTGAGTTCTGACCTTGTGTTTTACCGTGGTCATCGAGAAATAATGAGATACCTGCTATGCGCCGGTCACATCTGAGTCTTAGCGAAATGGCACCTAATACAGCTCCATCGGAGGAATTTCACAGAGCGGAGAAATATGCCGTCGCAGCATGGAAGCGAATGGATTCAAAAAGGGCAAAAGGGAAGGGAGGTGTTTTGGATGCAGCGAGTCTGCCTGTGCATCTTTATCATGGATTGTGTGTTTTAAATGGGTTCACGGCATAGTCAAGCGTGTTTTCTAATATGCAGAGCACAATCTTTCTGGTCAGACTATTCAATATCTCAATCCTGGTGAAAAATGGCTGGGTCACTAATAGGGCAGTGCAATATAATTACAGTGCTGGGTCAGGTTTTTTGAGGACAGTGATTTTGTATTGCTAACTTATACAGTATAACAGCGGCTATCGTATCTGCCAGACTGCATTTGAATAGTAGTTCAATCTGATTTAGTGAGCTCTGATGCACAAGGAAACATTATCTATATTGATTGCATCAATGTAGATGGCAGTCACTCAAATGAAGCATTATCTTGATAAAAAAAAAAAAAAAAAACTTTTAAAATCCAGAGCTCTGTCACAGAAACAGGATCATCCAGTAGCATAAATCAACACAAAATGCAAACATAAATGGACTTTAAGTGCAGTACAAGTACATGTCAACAAATTATGCCATAAAACTCTGCTTTATGAATGCTGAGATGACAATGCTTCAGTTTATCTCTCATTGCGATGCACGATGTTGTCGTCAGGTCAGACAGGAAATAATTAAGCAGAGTGGATCTTCTGATTATGATAATAAATGCATTACATTATGTAAAGGTACGGCATTCAAAATGACTGTCAAAGAACTTTATATGATTGAATTCCTTCTATTTATGTCTTTTCATTCGTCTGTGCTTTAGACGAGCAATAATTGGTCCCAATTTTACGTTATTCCTTGCATACCGAAAAATCTGCTCATTATTTCTTTCCTCTGGAGATTAATTTAGAGAACAATGTGCAGGAATTTCATATGAGGTCACAAGGTTAATATTGGAAATTATATGCTGAAGGTATCCAATCCAAAGTGACCCAGGACTTTGTTTCCCCAGTGTTAAAGCATTGCGTTAGCAGGCAAAAGGTTGTGGGTTCAATTCCCAAGGAACACATGTTAGGTAAAAAATGTTAGCCTGAATGCACTGTAAGTCGCTTTGGATAAAAGTGTCTGCTAAATACATAAATGTAAATATACTTCTATTGCTGTAATGTGTCAGTAGGAAATATCAGTTTATATTTCCAAACATCCATTTTGCCATTAATTGTAAAATTCCAGTAAGATTTTATTTATTTATTTTTATTTTATTTTATTTTTTCAAACCGAGACAGACTAAATCCAGAAGAACAGTGGCATAGTCTTCAATATGCTTCAAGAAACCTACCCGCAAAGCTACCTGAAAAACTACACTGTAAAAAAAAAAAAAAAAGTTGAGAAAAGGCTACAAGGTTCAGGAGATTTTTGAATTTTCTCACCTTGTTTTTGTAGTTGAGAAAACTCAAAAATCTCCTGCAGCTGGTTACCTTAAACTTTTAAGTTTTCTCAGCTTTAGATTTTTTACAGTGCATGTGCATGTGCACCCAGGGCAAAAGCTGCTTTAAATGCAAAGGATGGTCACACCAAATATTGATTTAATCCAGTTAATAGAAGTTAATTGATAAAGAAAATCTATTTATGACATTGTTTTTAAAGTGGGTTTTTTGGTTTTGTTTCATGTTCATGTTTTCATGTCTTTTATTTTGACATTTTGCCTTGTCATGGTTCCTGTACAGTCATGTAATTCCATTTGCCCTCTTGTTATCCTGGGATGCGTTCAGCCCCAACAAAACGGTGCAAAGCGTTTTTTAAACGGAAACGGTGGTGCGTTGAACACCCTGTTCTGATGACGCAAGAGTTGCAACTATGGCAGCTGAGAAGACCATTCTTTTGTTTGTTTGTTTTTTTAAGAGTTTTTGGAGCCTGATGAAATCGGTATAAATAGGTGTTTAATACTGCAAAATACGCTCGATGTTACAGTCACTGCCCTTGCCATCAAGAATAAAAGAGAACATCCCAAACGAGTGAAGTAATTATACAATAATTTCAAAAAAATTAATTAAAATTAAAAAACTAAAGAACCCTAAAAGGTTAACTCAACAAAAAAATAAAATTTTTTCCTTAAACAACTTTAAAGGGTTACTTCACCCCAAAATGAAATTTTTGTCTTTAATCACTTACCGTCCATGTCGTTCCAAACCCGTAAAAGCTCCGTTCATCTTCGGAACACAATTTAAGATATTTTGGATGAAAACCTGGAGGCTTGTGACTGTCCCATAGACTGCCAAGTAAATAATAGTGTCAAGATCCATAAAAGGTATGAAAGTTGTTGTCAGAATACTCCTTCTGCCATCAGACGTGCAATCTGGGTTATATGAAGTGATGGGAGCACTTTTTGTAAGCGAAGAAAACAAAAATAATGACTTTATTCAATAATTCCTTTGTCAACAGTCTCCTCTGTGTCTCCATATTACCGTATGCTCTTTTGTTTCATCCGCGCCTCAAGGATGTGCTGTTTTATTTCAAATCAAAGCTAAATACACTAAGAAAGAGCGCATCCTTGTGGCACGATGACACAGAAGAGCATACACAACATACAGTGATATGGAGGGACACAGAGGAGACTGTATCCCTTTAAGTCTTGACATTTGCCAAGTATGGTAACCTATATTCGGAATTGGTGCTCTGTATTAAACCCATCCAAGTGCACACACACATTGTGAACACACACCGTAGCAGTGGGCAGCTATTAGCTCCAGCGCCAGGGAGCAATTGGGGGTTCAGTGCCTTGCTCAAGGGTCCCCGTTGCACACCGTTTCCAGGAAACATGTGTTTGCACACCGTTTGTTCCAGGAAACATGTTTGTTCAACTGTTGTGACCATTGGTTCTTTGGTTCATTGTGTCATGTACTGATTGGTTGTCATGTGTCATGTGTCTTGTTCCTCATTGGTTGGATTGTGTCATGTGACCCTGATTGTTTGGTATATGTAGCCCTCATGTAGCCTTTGTCTCCTGTTGAGAATTGATTTTGTAACCCGCTGTCGGGGAGTCAAGTCCATTCAAGTCTGTTCAAGTCTGTTCAAGCCAAGTCAAGTCTGTTCATGTCAAGCCAAGTCTCTGTTTGGATAATGTTAGTATTTTGGATTACTTTTGGAATAAAGCTGCATTTGGGTTCTTAAACTCAGCTTCAGTGGATTGCTTATTACAGTTTTTGACAGCATCCTCATTTTACAGCATTTTTGCACAAGTGCCTTAAACTTTTAACAGTACTGTAGCTTTGCATGTAGGTTTTTAATATATATAATATATAATATATATTCAAATTATTTGGGACTCTTTAATAGTAAATAATATATATATATATTATATATATATATAAAAAAAATATATAAATAATAAAAATCCATAACCACAAAAATGTTTTTAATAAATAGCCATAAGCACCAAAATAATTAAATGGGTCATATGATGCGATTTAAATTTTTCCTTTCTCTTTGGAGTGTTACAAAGACTTAAGTCTCAAACCCAAAGATATATTCTTTATAAAACTTAAGACTCGTCCACGGCCTCCTAAAATGCCTCATTCTAACACCCCCCCACCCCATATGTCTGCAGTACCTCACAATGTGGGAAGATTTGCATAACGCCGCCCAAATGTTCACTCAAAGAAAAGAGGTGTAACTTTTATTCTAGCTGTTGCCACCAGTGCCATGTTGTGAAGAGGCTGTGTGTTTCATTGTGAAAACGAAACTACTTTGTTTGGCCTTACAAAAGAGGACACAACAAGAAATCAGAGGTTAAGTTATGTTTACAACACTGTTTCAGAAGAGTTCAATCCAAATATTCAGATGTGTGCAGTGCATTTTATGGAGGACTGTTTCCTGATCCTTAGAGAGTATACTACAATCCCGGCTGTTCTGACTCTCAGTCTGTAAGTACGTTTATGTATTTAAAGAATTTGCCACTGATGATTCAAACGCGAGTCTTGAGCAGTGTAGAGTAGAGCTTGTTGTTTGTCGTTTCTCCGATCACAAATGCAGACATGGTTTTATGTTTACGTGGCATGATGCAACACAACGCATAAAAAGACAGTATAAGTCAGCAGTTCTCAATTTCAGTCCTCGCGCCCCCCTGCTCTGCACATTTTGAATGTTTCTCTTATCGCTTCAGACGTTTGTTCTATTCAAACTTTAGTGTCATGCGAAAGTGGACATCACAGGATATTCTGCCATGATTCCAGTTCGAAGCGAACATATATGTTCCATTTAAAGTGCATCGAAGTGTGCGAGACATGAATTTAAATTGTATTTATTTACAGAGGTATATGATGTCACACTTCTCTGTGTGTGAAGACGTTGCGCAGTGCAAATCCGTTAATGAATGTTCCGAAGTGAGGTAAACTTCAACAGATTTCCCCTGCTCAGGGAGTAGGGAGCAATGAACACTGGGTAGGGATCATGTCAGTGGGAACACAGTTAATGCACAGAGCTCACTTCTAACGAGCTGATTATCTGAAGCAGGTGTGTTAACAAGGAGAGACATGCAAAATATGCAGAGTTGGGGGGTGCGAGGTCTGGAATTGAGAACCGCTGGTTTTGTCATTATAATACATTAATTATGTCCCCACTGGATGCAACAAATGCCTCGTTTTGTAATGGGTTTTAATGTTTTTGTCTCGGAGCTCCGGGACACACGGCATCACAGTATAGTAAGGGGCATAACATTTCCGTCACACGCTTGAGGTATTATCACAACGCACTGGATAGTTGGCCAATCAGAGCACACCTCGCTTTTCAGAACGACGAGCTTTGTAAAAATCGACGCGTTTCAGAAAGGCGGGGCATAGAGGAGAAACAATAATGTACAGTATGTGGAAAATAATGGGTTTTTTGAAACTTAAACCTTTCTAAAACTTAAATTTCATCACAGCAAATACACAAAATAATGTTCTTTTTAGCAATATCATATGACCCCTTTAAGACGTTTCTGATTTTTTTTTTTTTTTCATTTATTTATATTTTTCAACTGAGGTAACCCCACAAAAACCCTCCCTCCAAACATCTCACAGACTTTTTGCAGTTCTCTTCCAAGCCTCGAATTCTCCTGAAATGACCCTCACATCCATACTCTTAGAAATCTTGTCTCACTCTCTTTCATAATCACTCTCCCTCCAGCATCCACTTGATGAGAGCGCGGTATTGCAGATTCCTACCATCACATACTATCGCGCGGCCCTGCATGACGCCACCAGATGACCAAAGAGCGTTAGTGATTTCACATGTCACATACAGCCTGGCAATTAAATACTATTTTCATGTCACATACAGCCTGGCAATGAAAGGAAATGGAAGGCAAGGGATGTTTAAAGCAACAAAAGAGTCTTTTCTGATGGACCCTGACGGATGCATGCTATCTCGAATTCTGACTCTATTTCTGAAAATCAGAACTAGACGCAGCATTGCCTGCCACCTCAATCTGATGGGAATGACTGGAGAAGGAGAGCTGATGAAGAGGCGCACGCACTCACACGGGCTCACAAGATGGTGCAGCTGTGTTGTACATGTGCTGAACAAGACAGCCGCAGCGGCAGAACTTGTTTGAAGTCTCCACCATCATCAAGAAAAAAGAAGATCAAATAACACATCAGAAGAACACAACATCTCACAACAAATAATTTACTGAAATAAATAATAAAAAAAAATTTATATTTTTCTTTTTGCCACAAACTTTGCTTTCCTCTTTCAATTATAGCTAAATTTGTATTTAAATATTGGTGCAGAATTGGGTTAGTTGTCACATTCCTTAAATATGAAGAGAGTTTATTTAAACTTGATTTTTATGGTGGCAGTATGAAAATAACAAATGTGACCATTAGACAGACTATTTTCATGAAAGAAACGTGCAGCTATCGGTCTAATAACAGCTGAAGATGAAGCGTTTTGGTACAATAAACACTTGAGATGTTCTGCTCCTTAGTGTTTCGGTCTCCATGAAGTGCCTGGCAAGTTTTAATCAGGTCCAGCTTAGCTCACAATTTATTTTTCTCCAAGCCAAGTCAATATATTAGCATATGATTAATTACTCTCCGTAAATATGCAGACAGTGAACTTGATGAGGTTTGCTAATTCCAAATGCTGATAAGCAGAAGAGTTGAATTGCATTGTGGGTAAGCCTGTCAATTTGGTTTTTTTTGTTGTTTATTGTTGTTTTTTTTTTTTTCCCCACTAATAAGCTTGTTTAGGATATACAACGTCATTATGATCACTTTGTCTTGATCCTGTTTGTAACTGTACGTAAATGGTTATTTTCAAATGTTCTTGACTTTTGAATGAATTTAAAAATTTATTTATTTTCATTGTTCCTAAAGTTTGCATTATTTAAAGAAGTAGACCAATAATGATGGATTGATTGAATCTATTGATTGAAATTATCATAAATATTTTAGTAAAATCACCAGACACATTTTATTTTATTTTATTTTGTTTTGTTTTGTTTTTTTTAATTTGTTTTTGTAAATGAACCGAATTCTGTAAAATAATAAAATTATAACATACCGCATACAACCATATAACGTAAAGAGCTTTATTTATTTATATTTGGTTAGTTAGTTAGTTAGTTGGTTAGTTAGTTACCACCCAGGACTTGCACTGTGTATCCTCATGAAGAAAAAAGAGGGGGAAAAAGCTGTATCTGCTTTATTTTCAACTTTATTTTCTCTTTTCACAGTAGTCATATATTTTTAACTGCGCACATATTGCAGAGCAGCAGTAAACGCTGCAGCCAGCAGCTTTTGTGTGAGGAAGTTTGCTGTGCCTCTTTCCTCATCAATAGCTTTGAAGCCAAAAAATAGTTCTGCCTATCTGTCAACACTTCATCCCTCTCTACACATCTTCCCTTTCACTCTCCATCCTCTGTCTATCTCTCCGCATCAGTGCTTCATTCCCACCCCTGCGCTCCGCCACAGAGATTTCCGCCCTTAATCCTCTCTCCGAAGCCATCCATCCTTGCAGCCTCGCTCCTTCAGTTCTTAAGTGACAATATCCCATAAACATGCAGTTACATAACACAGGTCTACGGTTAACCGATGCACCGCAGGTTGTGAGATTCGGCTGGTTACTGTAACACGAGCCGGCTTTGGCTCGAGCGATGAATAACTCCTCTTCCTCTTGGTGAGGCCCTGTTAATTTATGCATTAAGTTGGACAGGATCCAGTTCAGAAATTTCCAATGACTCTTAGACATCAGGAGAGGCTCAAATCATTTTCCTGAGAGTAATTGGAGGGTGCGAGGAAAGCCATTAATGCGGCGAGGCCAGAGAAACAGAGAGCCAGTGATCAATCAAGTGCATACAAGCTGTGGGGTCCAAACACAACACCACTAATTTTCATCTTAAGCTTTTAAATAGATGTTTGCACCCTTATTTTCCGCCCACTGTCCTACTTAAAGTGATGGTAAGTCTGCAACAATATTGTACACCAACATGGAGAAAACCTGATCAGTGTTCAAGGTTTAGCTCACTCAAAATTACGTCTCACCACCATGTCCTTCCAAACCTGTTTGTCTTCCTATTTCCTGTGGAGAACAAAAAAGCTGTCAAGCTCCAAAATGGACCAAAACACCATAAAAGTAGTCCAGCTGGAGCTCTGAATCTCATCCATGATTCAAAACACCATCTCAATGTGTTTGATGCCAAAATGCCATTGGCTGGACTACTTTTATGATAAATTTATGTTGTCCATTTTAGAGAATTGCTTTAAGATGGTAAATAATGAAGCTATTTTCTTTTTTGGGTGAACTGTCTCTTTAATTCACTAAGTAGATGTGCAAAACTGGGTTTACACTTTCTTTAAATCAGATTTCCTCATGTACTTTTGAAACGAGAGCATATGAAATCAATTTCAAGCAAAGGGATTGTGAATAGCGAAAAGGTTCAACTAAAGAAACTGAGTTATTCTTCTCTATCGATTCAACATTCATCTTTGACAAGTTATAAATCTATCAGCTTCCACCGAGATCTCTGCATATATCTAGTTAAGGTTATTTAAGGTTAATTCATCAATATCCAGCGTAGCACATCAATACCAAACACTGAACGGCCAAAAACACGTCCCATATTATCCACTGGGCATGCTGTCTTGATTGATTCTAAGGACTGCTCTCACATTCCCAAACATCCACCTTTCCAGTCTGGAAATATTTTATTGGAACATGGCACTGATCACGGATGGTTGTGATGTTCCATCCGTTTGGAGATTTTGGTGTTATCGTGGACAGACAGAGGAGCCACTTCTGTCAATGTTTGATGTGGAAAAACATACAGTGCCAATATTGAACAGGATCCTGCTTTAAAAAAAAAAAAAAAAAAAAAAATAGAGGATAATGCAGTCCTAATATTAAAACAGGGCTTGTGTTTTCAAAAATATGCTTAGAATTAATTCATCGATCATACTGTATATCTTATTAGCACAACAATAATTGGCACTTTCATAGCGGTGGATATGTTAGAGTTGTGCTTCATAAAAAAAGTGTCAAGTTTGTTTCAGATGTTTATCTTAAAATGTATCAAATTACAAAAGATAGTATACTATATGATAGTAAAAATTTGTCTTGAAAAATTGGATATGTTCATATTAAAATGTGTGCTTTTTAATTGTAGACAAGTGTTTTGACATAAAACATGTTTGAGTTCTTATTGTTATCTCTAACTTTTGAATGCAAACTTTGGAGCACAGTTGGAGCCAAAATCATAAATAATAACTGATTATATATAACCTTATTTTATTTTCAGCTTAAATAAATCTCATTTTCATTAAGTTTAAGTTGACATAATAATATAAGTATATATATATATTTATATATATATATATATATGTATATTATATATACCATACATACATTAAAATAATATAGTTATATATATATATTATATATAACCCAATATTAAAAAAATAAGTTAAAATAAAAAAACTTATAAAAATAAATACTAAAAATAGAACAATAGAATCTAATCAAAAATATTAACAAAACTAGTAGTATACTGTATCAATAACCAATAAATACACAAATAAATATAATACATAAATAAATATAGCTATCAATGAGCCATTGTTGTGATTCACTCTTTTTTTTTTTTTTTTTTTTTTTTTTTTTAAAAAAGAAATAAAAAATTCAGGTCTGTTTGCTGTTAAATTAATTTCATTACTGTTAAGGGAAATCAATTCAGATTTTGGAGAGGTAGTGTATGTGATTTTTTCTTTTCTGTCTATTTTTTTCATATTGTTATGAATTTTTGTTGAGTTTTTTATTTATGTCTTGTTGACTTGTGTCTTCTATTTTGAAGTTTATTTATTTTTATTTATTTATTTTTTTTTCTGGCTTGATTGTTTTTAGGAATACTGCTAAAATAATACTACATAATACTACATTCAATATTTACGTTTCTTTCATAATACCGCTCAATACAACAGACAAGGCATCAAGCTGGCTGGCCAGTTTTATTTGATCAGCTCACATGCAGCACTATAGATTCAATTCAGTAACCATAAGCATACATCTCATTTTTTATCCCATCAAGTAAGCATAACACAACCAATAATCCTTCCATTTTACAGCACTCGCGTCGTCCGTAATGAAATCAGCTTATTTTCATCCTGTAGCCGAAGCTTGTATTGAGACGTCTATGCATGTCTATCAATATGTCCATCTCTGTTCAAGAGCAAAATGGTTGCATGTCCAGAGGGCTTGGTTTCAACATCTCATTATGAGAAAGTTGAGATGGGGTTGAGACCTGCACTGATTGCAATTCTCCTGTAAATTTGTCTTCGTCTGGCATTCGAAACCCATCCCCAAGGAGAACATGCTCTCCAGTCCTATTACAAGTGGTTGTACTGTATGTACAGCATTCTGTACATACTGATTCCTATCTCTCACATTTTACAGCAGATTGCATTTGTAAATTGCAGTCTAAATAACATGTGGGTTCCTCTTTGGTGGAAATTGTCAATTCCAGTATAGATGAGGAACATAGAAGGTCATCGTCTTTACTGTGGGTGTCTGAAGAGGCTTGGTGGGCTGTGAGGAGCAAAGCCATCTAAACCTAGACCTTAATCATTCCTAATCAGACAGAAGAACTGAGGACAGGCTTTGATTGGGAAGCGTGAAGCACAAAGGGTGTTTTGAAAGAATAAAGTGGTTGTGCTCACTGGACAACCTCATATGCAACTCGATGGAAGTATAAGAAGCTATCTTCCTGAAAGCAAACTAAAAGCATAGTTTATAGACTGTCAGGATTTAAGGCCATTTAAAAATTGGGATACAGGTCCAGATTTTAAGTTATTGTGTGCTAACTTGGTGGAAATTGCAGATACTTTTTTTTTTTTTTTTGCAAGTATGTCTGTTTTTGTTTGTACAGCCATCTGCTGTCATTAACATCTCAGCATAGCTTTATTCTAGAAGAAAGAGAAAGAGTTACAAGACATTTCGAATGCTGAAATCATAAAAATGGTGTCAGTTATAGAAAGGTGGTTAACGGTGAAGGCTAAAGTACAACAACACAATGTGGTGCATGGCTGTTTCTATAAAATGAGAACATTACAGTGTCAAATTAAGTAAAAAGAAAAACCATACTCCTTACTTCATTTGACACTGTGGTGACTTTGTTCTGAGTGATATAATTTTTATATTAATGCACATTTTTATAATGTATGTGGGTCAAAGATGAATAAAAAAGGGTTTTTTTAAGCAATCAAAATCTTATTGAATTGTTATTTATGTAACCTGTTTTTTTTTTTTTTTTTTTTTTATGAGTTTTCATTTTGTTTCTTGTCAGTTTATTTTCTAGTTCAAGTCAAATCTGTTTGTCTTTCTCATTTTTTTTATTATTAATTAATTTTAATTTGTGCTAAGGTGGAGATATGTTACAGATTTTTTTTTTTTTTTTTTTGTGAGAAGAAATAATAACTATTGTAAAAAACAAACAATATAAAATACATATAAAAAATATTGTAAAAAAATGTGCTCACTTTTTCTACAGGTCAGAATAAGTAAAATAAAAATATATCTTGCACTGAATGACTAAAACATTATTTCACCCATATTTTGACTTTATTTCACAAAAGTTATTTGAAGGTTAAATACACTTTACTTTGCACTTAATATGCTTTTTATGTATTTAAAAATACACTTTGGTAATTTAAATTTTGACCCATGTACAATGATTCGGCAAATCCTAATTTTTTGATTTCAATTTTTGTTGTTGTTGTTGTTGTGTTGTTGCACCTATTTAATCTTAATATTCCAGCTCCTTAGCACTTACATTCCATGCAGTGAAACCAAGAATATGAAAAGAGTAAGTCCTTGAAATACTTACATCAGTGTATTTCAGACGTCTGTGAAATGTTTTATTGAAAACTTGTCAGCTGGAATTTACAATCATCCCAACTCAGTTGGACTTTTAATGAAATTCAGAATTATTCTGATGTTGATGCTTCAACATTCAAACCAAATTGTGTCCCTTTATAACAGATGAGTCTAATAAACTAAGGGGCCCATCAGCCTTGCATGTTTTAAGCTCCCCACCCGCTGCTCTGAGCAATACTTTTCCCCTTTGTTTTCCTCTGTCCCTTGTTTGTGACATGTTGCCGGAAGCAGTTTGAGAATAACTTTCAGCGTCACAGCCACAGTCTGGGAGGGAACCTGAAATTAGGATTCTCGTAACCGATGAACCTAGTGTGTGATTATTTAGTATCAATTTTGCCCCAACATGAAGCCAAACACACACTGTGAGTCTTCACGTGTTCTTCAATCTTGGGCAGTGAATCTTGTTGGTAACAACATTTGCAGTCTTGTGTCAGCTAAAAAATGAGTGTGATTGTTTAAGTAGGGCAGCCTAGCACACGTCAGAAGTTTAGGTTTGGTAGCAAATAGTGTGGAAGTACCTTTACGTAAGTGGCAGTGGCCGTGTCTGGCAAGATCAGCTGAGAGGAGACAGAGAATGGAGAGATGACGTGGAGATTCCAGTATTCATTTCTAATAATTGTGTCAAGTGTTATCTCGCCCTTATGGGAACTTGCAAAACAATGATTTATCACTCGAATAAGCACAGTTTTTCCCACACACATCATTCATTTTATCCCCACACCCACCAAACACAAGCCTATACACACACACACACAAAAAGCCGAACAAAAGAAAAAAAAAACAAAAAAAAACAAACAAACAAACACTTACAGACAGTTCTGTGTGCTTTTTATTATTCTTCTCGCATGCAAACTCATGCAAAGTGAGAAACAATACAATTTTTAGCATCGCCATATGAGATTTTGGAATGATTATCCTCATCTTGGATCCCTGCTGTGAAAATATGCATTGATAGCTGCTTGTCAAGCTATCTACATTTAAAGCAATCAAACCACAGGAGCTGTATTATTCTCTACTGATTTAAATATTACGTTTCGATTATGATTGATCATATTCAAGCAAGAAAATTCCCATTTGAACATAAATCCATACATTGCAATGGAAATATTTTGCATGCAGGAACAATTTGCACTTACACATAAAGTAAATTCTCCAATTAAATTACAACGTTAGCATAATTGGGGCATTTTTTAAAGTGAGTGACTGAAAAAAAAGTATTTTCTTGTAGAACACTTCATCTTTGTTTTTCTTTGCAACTCTTTTTGGTCTGTAATCCTTGACATATATTATAAAATAATTTCACTGTAGAGTGGTGTCCCTACAACTGAAAATAAATTTAAAAAAAAAAATGATTTGGGTTTTCATAATCCATTGGAAGTAGATAGAAAATGTGACAGAAAAATGGTGTTCTAAAATGAAAAGTCACTGAAAATCTGCTTTTTGGTCTGTAATCCTGGAAATTGTATGGACAGTTGTTTAGTAAAGCTGGTCTTTTAATATCTGATGGTTTGTTATACTGCAAATATGTAGAAATTGTTAGCATTTAAAATTGACAGAATCTAAAATGAAACTCAATATAAATCCGGTTATTTGAAAATCACCTGGAACTATATAGAGAATGTTGAGCGTTTTTAAAATTTTATTTATTTATTATAGGACATATCTGGATATTTGTATATTAAAATGTTCTCTTTCAAAATGAAACCACTAAAAAATCATGTTTTTTGGTTTATAATCCTGGAAACATGTAGACATTTTTAGCGTTTTTATAAATTTAAAATTAAAATAGCTAAAATCAGATTTTTGGGTTTAGTTCTGAAACAAAAAAAAGAAAAGAAATGTTTAGCATTTAAATTTTAAATGAAAAATCTGCTTTTTGTAATTTTGGAAATGTATAGAAAACATTAACATTTAAAAATGAAAATGAAAAATCACAAAAAAAATCAGCTTTTTGGTTTGCAGTCCTGGAAATATGTAGAAACATTTCAGGATTTCAGCATTTAAAACAGAAACGTTTTGCGGTTAGGTTGGATTTCTTGAAGATATGCTCTTTTTTGTCATTGCTGAATTACATACAATTGAACCTTCTGAAAGTGTTTGAATTGTTCATACTTCACAAAAAAAATTCTATGAGAGATGTTTTTGAAGTATATTTTTGAAATTAGAAAAAACCTGCTAAGAAACACTGCTAGAGAAAACAAGGAAGAGGACAAGACAAGTGGAAACACTAGTAGTTGCCTGGACTTTCTCAAGACGCATATGCCAGTGTCAAGTGTCTCTCTCTCTCTCTTGTCAGTCCGTGTAAAGAGTGTCAACATGTTCCAGCATGTTCATCGGTGAGAAGAGCTAGTGCTTTGTGCTCGAAATAGCTCATCAAGACCCTTGTTTAAAACTATTCTCATGTCTGAGTGGGATTATTGACATTTTAATTCATAGCGTCCGCATCAGAAACGCAGGTGTTAGTGCGAAGGAAAAATCAGTATGCCGCCGCCATGACTTCAAGAGAATCCGCCTGCACTTTCACTTTTGGGACAAACATGTTATGCTCACGATAGGAGTTATCTTCGGGAACCAGTCCAAGAATTCTGCATAATGTTTCCCCATACTGTCACATAAAATTGTGCTATTTTGGTTATTTTAATGATGGAGCTGCACGTAAAGCAACCATGTAGGTGTTTTGTTTAAAAAGGTATTATGGGAAAATATGCTCTGCTCGGGTTTTTCTGGAAGACGAGAAGGGTAATGTAACAAGGTATATATGCTCTTGTGAAACAATCAAGAAAATAAAGTAATGCTTGATGTCCTATTTCTAGTCAACTTATTTCAAGGAAATAGGAGGTTCGTTTAGAGTTTAATAGAAAAAAAGAGAACTATTGTTAAGACTGGGAGATTTTAAATGACATTTTTAGGTCAAACAACTGAAAGGCAAAAGGCAATTAAAAAAAAAAAAAAAAACATAAAACATGTTATTTTAGGGGAAAAATAAACTACGTGCTCAGACTGAGAATCAAATACACTGGGGAAAACATAAAATTCATACAAAATTATAAATAGAAGCAAAATTTAGTTTTTCACTCATCCATATAAGTATCTTGACATCCTTTAAAAAAGATAAATTTTAGGAAGATAGTATGACTTATTTCCAGATATAATCTACATTATTTTACAATACAATCCTATTTGTGCAAAGAGATTGGTATTGCTTTATTAGAACCAATTAATGATGTATTATACTTTTAGGCCCGATAAATCCATAAATACACAATATATAAATAATAATAATAATTCATAAGATTTACTGCAAAATAAACCTGATATAAATACTTTCTCTTCCTGGCTCTCTCCTCTCGGTCTCTCCTTGGCGCAGTACTCAGATATTTTTGCTTTAGCAAAGGCTTATGATATACGACATCCTCTCTTTGGCATCCAATGTGCTAGTCCGTAAAGCATTCAACTGAGCAAGACGTAATTATCTGTATGATACGCACCTTCATAATTTATCATAACTTCTGAGTCACACTGGCATACACAGAGGCATTAGCTAATGATTTGGCCAGCCCTGTGTTTTCATCTTGGGTTGCGGTTTTGGGCTGAGGGCCGGGTTTCAGAGCGGGTATGTTGATGTTAGTTCAGGTCAAGGGGTTTCAGGTTTAAAAATGAGAGATGCTCCAATTAGTGCATCTCTTTGACTTGGTGTAATATGCACAACAATATTCAGATAAATGACTGTTGGTTATGTAAATGCATCTTGTAATGTTGCTAATTTGATGAAGCTATTTTACTGGTTTCTAAATACTGTGGGGGGCACAAACCTTCATTAATTATGTTACACTTTTTTTATATTGAATCCCTTGAATGATCAGGACCTGGATATATAAAAGACAAGAACATTACCAAAAATATTAATAAAAAATAATGAAAATAAATAAATAAAATGTGTGAAACAAATTCACAGTGAATCACCATGTTAACGGTCAGCTCAAACTGCAACAAAAACGACGCAGACCAAACCAACACGTAGCTGAAGAATATTATTTTTATTACTAGTTCTAAAGGGGGGGTTTTTTACATTTAATTACACATCAATTTAACTACTGACGACAGATCCCAAACCGACGCGATCAAGTGGCAGCAATGGGATTAGGTCACTTCCCACGTGCCTCGACCCACGTCTCAGAAGCCCTTTATCGTAGTCTCCCGATTCTATAACAGTTTGTTGTTCATTTCCGCCATCACTTAGAAGGAAAAAATCACAAGAGAAAACAAGAAAAAGCAAAAAACCCACACACCCTCCCCTAAGACATAAAACACATAGAATTTGAATGAGAATTGTTGAACCAAAGGATAAAGTGAATAAAACCTACAAGAAATATTGTATTGTATACAGCTTTAAATTTCCTTAGAAGGATATACATTTCTGTCAACCCATTTTTACCCTGAAATTGTTTCCAAGCCTTTATTCTAATCTATCCCAGTCTTACCAGCTTGATGGTAATTTCTTTTTTTTTTTCTTTTTTTCTCCATGCCAGAAAGTCAGTGGGTACCGTCGTCGCTGTTTTTGGTTTGGCCGCATTTCTTCCATTATGTCCTTTTTTTTCTGTGTGTTCAGCAGAAGAAAACATTCCTTATAGGTTTTGAAACAATGTTCAGGTTGTTTTAGTTTTTAATTTTAATTTAATTTATTTAATTTAATTTAATTTTAAATTTAATTTGAATTTAAATTTTGGTTTTAAATTGGTTCCCTTTAATATATTTAAATTCTCGATGCACTACCGAGCTAATTAATGAATTCAGTTTGAAAATCTCTGGTCCAACGGATAAAAATAAAATCAATAAAAGTGAGCAACTAAAATAGCAAGTCAAATGAAATGTGGGAACAAGTGCGGACAAATAAAAGTTGGTCGGTGTTACTGTAACATTAGTGTACTGATGTTTACATTGTTTAGCCTTAGGATGCGGGAAATACATGTTGTCATTTTGCATATGCTGTCATCTGTTTACTATATATGCAAATGAAGACAGGCTCGCTGTCCCTGACAAATCTGAACAACTGTCTGCATTTTACAACCTCTGATACAGATGCCACTCTGCATATACAGAACATGGAATATTAAAAACTGGGAAAGCAACAAGCATGACAGGCAGGCCGCTTAATTTAGCATAAAAGATCGGTTCTTCTCTCTCTGTCAATGAACATATTCACAGTTTTTATATGTTGAAGCAGGAGCCGATGCTTGTTCACTTTCTGAATGTACATAAAGAAGCAACCCTGTGTTTTATCTGTTCTCAGCTTGTGTCTTTGAATTAGCCGAAGACTGTAAGTTTAAGATGCTTTCACCCTAAAGTGAGATGGAGCACACTTGACAAGCTGTGTGGGAAGATTAAATCTTTTTCAGCTTTTGAGACTGAATTTTGTAGAGAAAAAAACATAAAAAAAAAAACAAAACTGAATTTTGGTTCTACTTATATTGAGAAAACAGAAAATATACCTAAGGGCTAAAACACAGCATATGTATATATATATACTGTTATGCCACAAGCATTTTATAACAACTTTCAAAAGTTTTACAGTGAATTTATAAGGTCAGCCACCAGGGGAAAGTCTAAGCCACACTTAAAATTCGACAAACTACCGTGCAAACAGT
The DNA here is from genome assembly GCF_018340385.1 of Cyprinus carpio. Classification (NCBI taxonomy): domain Eukaryota; kingdom Metazoa; phylum Chordata; class Actinopteri; order Cypriniformes; family Cyprinidae; genus Cyprinus; species Cyprinus carpio. Next base: position 39,462,315 of record NC_056597.1, on the reverse strand, counting down.
GTTCACCGTCTGTGGGGATTTTTTTGAAAGATGTCCCTAGTTATGCATCTAATATATATATAATATATATATCTATATATAATATATATATTATATATTAGATAAATATATCTTATATATACACACAACACACACACACACACACACACACACACACACACACACACACACAGGGGATGTTGTGGAAAAGTTAATTTATTTCAGTAATTCAACTCAAATTGTGAAATCAGCAAAACAAACAAAAACACAGTCATTCAGTTGAATCAATATAACTATCAAGAACTGTTAGATGACTCCATATTTGACCTTGGTTGCAAGCAGTGCAATGAAATCCATCATGTGTTTCCATCAATTCAGTATATATCTCACCCACAATTGATCTGCCTTTGAGCACCTTTAGCCAACGGCTTCTTTCCACCACAGTGTTTTAACAAGCGCTGCTGGGGATTGATTCTAGCTGCTGCCATCAGACAACACCACAGCTCCTTCTCCTCTTCTCATCCCGCTGTTCCTCCACGTGATTCCCCAGTCAGGGTAACAGCATTACACACAAATAGCTATTTCTCACTCCAGCGTTCAGTAGAAACAACTGCTAATGTACTCATATATGCACATTATACTTGAACTTCAGCTCTTAAATTAATCTGTTGGTTTACACTGTATATGTGTGTTTTGTGCCTTGGCATCAGTAAAATACCTCTATCTGTCTGTTTGCTTTGTGTCTGAGTTCAGTATTCTCTGTGCGTTCACTTAGTGACCTCCAGATCCACAGGAGATGGTAAGTCAACTTACTCAAGTGCCAGAAAGTGAGGGAAAGAGGTGCAAGCAAATGATAAACTCAGAGACCTGTTACAGCATCAATTTTAAAAATCTATAGAAACAACTTAAATCTGGCAGCTATGAGCAAAGCAAATAATATACTCAGAAACCTGCTACAGCATCAAATTTTAATCTTCTCGTGTCATACCAAAGCTGTACAACTGTATTCCTTCTGTGAGATACAAGACTTTGTACCCCATTGACTTTTCTATGGTAAGGACAACAAAAACACTAAGATTAATTATTATTATTATTATTCTTTGTTGTTTTTCATTGTTGTTTTCAAGGATATTATTTTGTGTTTTTACAGAGAAATCATACAGGTTTTTGAAATGATGTGATGCTGATAACACAATCCCAATTTCTAGGTGAACTGTCCCTTTAAGAGAAAAGTGCCAGTGACTGTGTTGTGACTTGCTCGGCTGTCATAAATCCACCATTGCTCTCTAGTGCTGGGCTTTTTTTAATCTCAAACACAAGCACAGTGTCCTCAAGGTCCTGGAACATATGGTTCCACACCTCTGGGCCTACAGCTGCTCTTTCTCAGGGTTTCCCTTAAAAATATGATTATTATAAATCCACACTTTTTTCACTTGCCCTCTGTACCAAGTTCATCTCAGTTTTTTCTCCAACACTTCTCCTGGAACGTTTCCCCTCAACTGTTTATTTTTTTATTTATTTTTATATGACACATGTCACTACAATTCAAACGTTGACGTCTTGTTTTTACTACAAGATGACCAGTCTTACATACCAGTGTTGTTAATGTTAACTAAAACTATTAAAATTCATTTTGCCAGTTGAAAAATGAAATTAAATATACATATTAGATTAAAAAAATAATCTGAATTAAAATGACAAAAAACAAAACATCTTGGCAAAATTAAATGAATCTAATTGACTGGCACTGAGAGGCATTACTAGGTTTAATTGGCAAGCTGTGTAATATGACATATTGTGAATCTAATTGACTGGCACTGAGAGGCATTACTAGGTTTAATTGGCAAGCTGTGTAATATGACATATGTACACTGCGGTAGGAGTTCATCTGACAGGAGCTGGCAACAGCAAGGCCCTTACAACAACAAGACCATATGTACAGAAGGGCCCACCATCCTTCAGCTAATGTTTACTGCTCTGCTGTAAAAGATGCCGCAGAATCAGGGATGAAGTTGAGCTCAGACACAACATAAAGGCATGGAAAATGATGTCATACGCATGTGAAAGTGTATCGCCTGTTTTGAATTCACTCTGACAGAAAGCACATAGTTTGTGTTCAAGATTTAGTTTGAAATACAAAATAATGAGCGTAATTAGGGATAGTAAAGATCCACTTACAAAAGCACAAACATAGAATAATATTTAAAAAAAAAATAATAAAAATAATAACTGTATAGAGCATATTCAATTTGTAGAAATTAATACAAAGCATAGAATTAGAAAACATTAAAATATTTGTTAATGCAGCCATTTATCCATGTTGTTTTTTTTTTTTGTAACATTGTTTTTTATAAAGTCATCTTTTTTTATAATACAATACTGTTTTGATCTGTTTGAGGTATTTGTAGTGAGTTACAAAGCATGTGAATTTTTTTGCTTGAGTTGTAGGCTGGACTTTTCTCATGGCAGGAGACTATCACTTGACAAAAAGAAGTTAAAATATCCTAAAGGAAATATCAGAAGATATCAGAAAGAATATCAAATAATATCGAAATAATTTTCTTTGAGAAAAATGCTAACGTGTTATTAAAAATATGTTTCCAATGGCCAATAAAATGTAAACACATTGTTTATCATAAAGACATGTACATACTCCTAATATCGTAATGCACAGTAGAGGGCCACAGGATTGGTGCTACTGTATGTATATTGTGTGAATGTCGCGGGCTATAATCTAAATTCCTGAATCTTTGAATGTCATAGTGTGTGGCTTAGGGCCTGATGATTTAACTGGTTTGGCATGGTTTATAGAAGCTCACAAACTTAAGGACACCAAAATGTTTGCAGACCTTTGTTTGTGTATTTCACACTTCAGCAGCATCTATGCTATAATTTACATGCGTTTGAACCAAATAGTCAGAAACAAACATTTGATTGATGATGCATCTTAAAGTAAACAATCAAAAAGCGCTCACAGATTTTTCTCACAGCAAAGAAAACTCAAAATCCAGCCCACTTTGTTAAACAGTAAAAGCCATAAAAATTATAACAGTTGGTAGAAAGAAAGTTAGAGGTGCTATCGTGATACTTTGTAATGAATATCATGCATAAAATTGCCCATACTACCTGACAGATGTCCCTGAAATACTCTGGAGAGTCACACCTGTCTCTGTTACGAGGCCAAAGCTCTGGAAATGGTGAGAAAAAAATCAAGATGTTATAGTTACGGCATCCACCAGGGGATTACCCATAATTTTTTTTTTAAGATATAATGAAAAAAAAAAAAAAAAAAAAATCCTCATTCATCAAACAAACCTACACACACACATGAATGAGAAAAGAAGAAAAAAATCCTGTTTCATTGGTCAAATCTACTGAGACACTTAGAGCACTTGATCTACTGCATTAATTACTGTACACAGCCTGCGGACTGGGCATAGATCAATATAGTCAATTCAGACAGGGCTACTTTCACCTGTGGGTATTTCTTCAGGGCATTTTATAGTAGAGAAAAGAAAGTGTAATTCTTCCCTGAAAAAAAATCACTGACATGACCAATTCGGACAGGATTAAAATCACAGAGGAACTGTGCTAGTTATTACATTACCCCGCCTCCCCATGTAAAAATAATCCTTGTCCAAACAGGGCTGCAGGTATAATTGTTTCTACATTAGTTAATAGGCTTTCTTCCCTCCAAACATTGTTTAGTTGTGGCCAAACGACGTGACTGTTATAAATTGGGTGTATAGAGACAGTACCTTGAGTTTTGTGGAGGAAAATAAACTAGAACAAATTCCACTTGGACAATTTAGTCCTGGCAATGCTAAGCTATGGAGGCATGTCACTATTTGTTAAGATAGGGAATTTTATGTGGATGGCCTTATAGGTTTTATGCCTCTCTCCCACATGTGAAATTGTTGCTGAATTGCTCTCGCTGTTCGAGACTGGGACAATTTCGTTTGACAGCACCTGCTCTAGTGCAATGTATTATTTTTCAGTGGGAATGATCTTCTCCCCTCTAATATAAGAGAATGGCCCAATACCATCCATGCAACCCTTCTGAGAGTCTGGCCTCTGTGTATAACTGGTTTCTGTTTCACAGTTTCACAAAAGCAAACATGCTCTGTACCAAATGCAGTGGTTTCATTTGACTATTAAAGGAATAGCTGACCCATAAATTAAATTAGCTGAAAATTTACTCACACTCAGGCCATCCAAAATTTAATGAGTTTGTTTGCTCATCTGAACAGTTTTGGAGAAATTTATATCACTTGCTCACCAATGGATCCTCTACACTGAATGGGTGCCATCGGAATGAGAGTCCAAACAGCTGATAAACCTTTGCTTCTGGCCAAAATATGTCCATTATCCATAAGAATGCTTCCTACAGTGAAACAGTCCATCCCTTGTTGTCCTGTCACATCAAAATCAATCAACATATTTGTTTAGAACTGTTTTGGAATGTTTTTAGTTGTAAATGACACTTGATCCGTGCGTATTTCTCTCCTGATTAAGATGAGAAAGTTTTTTTATTATTATTTTTTTACTGGAGAAAGCAATATTATGGTTATGGACTTTTAGAGTTATAACAAAAAAAAAAAAAAAAAATCTTAGTGATTTTCTTTATTACAAACACAGTTTTATAATTTTACAATACATTAATTGATGGACTGGAGTTTTGTGTATTATTTGTGAATTTGTGATCTTTCTATGTCCCTCTTAACACATAAGAATAAAAATTAAATAAAATAAAACAATAACAGCAGAAGTTTCATTTTTGCTTGAACTGTCACTTTAAAAGTTCAGTATCTCTTACAGGAGTTCTATAAAATGAACCCTATAGAGTTCAATGCTTCATCATTTTTTTATGTATACATTGATTAAAAAAAAAAAAAAAGTAAAAGACAGACACCTGATTTGGATGGAGATTTATGCCTTTCCAGCAAATGTAAACCTTTCAAAGTCATGCTTGAGCATCATTCCAACAGTGTTGTTTTGTCTTGTTCATGCATATTTCAGTGTACGTAACTAGAATTTAAGAAAAGACTTGATTTAATAAGATGCTCAGGACAGCACTGTAGTGAAGTGTCTAATAAGCCTAATCAGAATGCAGAGAGGATCAAGCCAGGATCAAGCCTTTGTAAATGAGGGAAGCTTAATCAGAATAAGGGTCTCAACATGTAAACAGCTTCTACTCATTACTCACAGAAACATGCATCAGCAGTATTAAAGTCATTTTTCAGCTTTAATGGCTGTGGTGTATTATATTATGGGTGCAAAATTAACAAGCATAAATGTAATCATTATATCTAAAGATTTGATTTCATTTGAAAAGTGTTTAAATTGTCTTATTTTACTGAATTACAAGCCTTACTTTAAAATTTGTTCAAATATATATATGCTTTATATTAGAAAGTGCAACTGCAGAGTTTTGTGAGGTTAGGTATTTTATTTAATTCTTCTATTTCTTTTGATACTATGCATACAAATATAATAATGCCTCTCTAATACATGACAGATATCACTGGAAAAAAAAGAGGCAAAAACAGCAAAAAAAAAAAAAAAAGACAGGAAGTGGCTCACACTTCCTAGCCAATCAGAAATGTTTTCTATCTGTCATCATTTTATGCATTCAGGAAAGCTGATATCCCATTGGCTACCTTTGTCTTTGAAGGGTGGTGTTATGGAAATCAGGCATGTGACTGAAGTCAGCAAGGACATTTCTTATGGCACTAGTAGTGGCATGAGCATTTTAAAGCACATTTTTTTAAACAGCACCACTGATTTTCAGTCAGATTAATTTTTCCGCTGGGTCTCTGGACATATGACTTTATCTTCTTGAACTCTTCATTTTAAATGAAAGTGTTTAAGATCGTTGTCGAAGCAAGTTTTCAGCAGACTGAGGCAGGTTCTCTTGCAGTGTTTTCCTATGTATTGCATCATCCACTGTTCCTTTTCGTCCTTTAAACAACATACATACTCTATATTGATGAGAAAAACATGCAGCATGATGCTATTGCCAGCATACTTCACTGAAAGAATGGAATTCTTTTGCACCACACATAATACTAATGATTTTATTATTAGTAGTATTATTTGTATTATTTTCTTAAAAGCTATCTTGCTTCTGTGCATACCCACAAACTCTGAAAATGGGTCATTATTAATGTCTGTTCCCAAAAACTAATTGGGACTATTTAGGTTTTTTGGAGAAAAAAAAAAAAAAAAAAAAAAAAGTGAATGGATTTTATCATTGTAGGCTGGTTGTGTCCACACACTGCTAAGACACATTCATATGCAAACACCATGTACAAGTGAAATTTTGCATCCGATGTGCCCTTTATTAATGGATTACTTAATCACTTTTATTTAATCAAGTCAAAAAATGTAAATAAAAAATAATAATAATAATTGCACACATCCTCCAATTTCAGTGCATCTCTAATGCAAAGACACCCATAAGTTTTTAAGCGTGGCTTAAGTGTCCAGGGCCATTTTGTGCCATTTTGTCTGACTCCAGATGTCTTTTCTGCCTGTCTTCTTATTATACAGATCTGTTCCTGTAGTTGAGCAGTGCACTGGTGCTTTGCTCTCAGTTACTGAACTGTATGTAAATGTCAGGGCAGCTTTTCAAATACTACAAGAGATCTCAGTGGTTCAAGCTGCTCCCCATATTGCTGAACCAATTGGCTGTAGCATTAAAGGTGTTGTCTGGTGGACTAAAGCCTGTTTTACACGAAGACTTGCATTATTCTTTGAGCTAAAGAAGGATTTCATCATTCATTTTCTTTCCCAGGGAACTCTTCTGTTTGAGTGGTTCTTCACCCTTTTATCTTTGCCGTGTTTTTTTTTTTTTTTTTTCACATGCAGAATTTTATTAAAGCTGGTTTCAGGCCTGCATGTTAGTGGACTAAACAGTTTAAGCGTAGCCGTAAGGAACAGATTCAAAGTTTAACGATATGGTCATTTATGGCTGCCCTTTGAAGTATACTACAGCAAAATAGGCTTGAATTTGAAGAATTCACAAAACAGTAATGGCTGGTTTCATCATTTTCATCCTAAAATGATGTGTGACTGTTTGTAAACTAATTGCTTTTTGTGCTTTAACATTTAACACATTCAATTGTTAACATTTTGACTCAAAATGTGCTCTACCATATGATTGAGGTGCTTTCAGAGGGTTAATATATAATTTTGCAACACTTGTTATTGTAACTTCTGAGAGAATCAATGAACTCTTGCCCCAAAATGATCAGCGCTCCTTCAAAAGGCTTTGAGTTGATATAGGTATGATTTTTTTCTTGAAGCATAAATAGATTGTAAGTTTATGAGTCTATTTTTTTTTCTCTAGGCATGAATTTCTTCTCTCTTTCCCATCTCTAATTTTCCTGGAGGAATTTGACTGACCTAGTTAGCACAGTCTCGTGCACCTTAGGAATCGTATAAAGGATATTTACAGTGCTGTAGATAGAATC
>NC_056597.1:38126271-38163861 GCF_018340385.1 Cyprinus carpio | reverse complement strand
CAGCTGATCATCTCAAAATACTAAATAAAATACAATAAAATTTAACCAAACATTCCTGCAGGCAGTAATCAGAAAAGTTCAGACTCAGTCACCCATACCTGTTGGCGACATTGACTCTCTAACCACCCACAATGAAATGCAACACATTTGCACGCACATCATTAATTTCAGATTACTTTATTGTTATACAATAGTTTTAATTGATTTTGGTTCTTTTTTTTAAAATGCACTGAATTGTTCCTTGTCCTGAGTATTAAACGAGACACACTACCTGATTACAGACTGAAGGTGGCTGTTCTGGCTAGATTGATAGAAATAGGGGTTATCACTGACATACTTTTCACTACATAGCTGCATTGGCGGTGCTAGGGAGGGGCTAGCAGGTGCTTCAGCCCCACAAACAAACCCCCCAAGAAAAACAAAAGCACAGCCCCCATAGCACCCCCACACATTTGTTTTTGTTGGTCTCTGGAACCAATTTATATACATGCTGTATCCTACTGTATAATAATTAAGATGATAATAAAAAAAAGGTAAAAGAAACCAGTTGCGCCTCTTATGCGCATAACTCTTGCAGATGCAATAACGACATGTTTTGCAGCTGTCGCATTTTTCGTAATGTCATTAGTGCATTTTTTTTTTTTACTATGCACAGCGCTTCCTTGTCTGCTGAGTAGGCCTGCGCCCCCGAAGAAAGATTTTTCTAGTCAACTTTGTCGTACGTATATCTCAATTGATTAATAAAATACTATTATTAACCATCCTTAAATACAGGCAGGCGTATTGTAGGCTATAGCCTACTCCACGCTCCGGCTCGCGCATAAATCATTCAAGCATCGGGAAAGTGATTATGAATGGGTCGAGGGCAAAGAACACAGTGTTAAGTATTTATTAATAACAAGTGCTTTCCCTGAGTCATAGTGAGGGGGTAAAGATGTAGGTGCAGAATGCCAACAGCTGTGACCTCGCCATCGTTCTCCAACATAACATACCTTTAATAGAAATTACATCACCTTTTCATATACGTACAAAAAAAATTTAGAAAAATTACAAAACCGAATGGACGCGTTTATTTATATTTAGTTTTCTTATTGATAGATATTATCAAAAATAACTGACTAGCCCTGTTTTTGGTTATATTTAATTGCAGGACTTCCAGATACTGCGACCATTTTTACTGCCTATGCGACTAAATTGTGTGAGTCGGTCGCCACTGGCCGCGTCCCCCGCGTTGATCAAACTCATAGAGCTAACTTGTCTGGTTTATACCATCGCCACGCACAGCACACAGCACGTCCTCGCGGAGCTGCCGCGCAGCAAAACTTGATGCGAATACTTGAGGAAACATTGGATTGTGTGTTTACAGAAGTACCGTAAATCCAAGCACTGCATTGTCCCATGGCAGCAAGTTTAGTTTTATTGTGTTTTTTTTTTTTTTTTTTTTTTTTCTTTTTTTTTTGATACTGTATCTTTGCTGTTTACCTCACATTATGGTATGGAGGCTCACTTTTTTATTATCACTATTATTTGATTCGTCAGTGTTTGCTCAACGGTCTGTTAATTTATTAGACATTATACAGGGTGCATCTGAAGAAATTAGAATGTCATGGAAAAGTTCATTTAATTTCAGTATTTCAACTCGAATTGTGAAACTCGTGTATTTAATAAATTCACGTGCACACAGACTGAAAGTAGTTCAAGGTCGTTGGTTCTTTTAAATTGGAGGGTTTTGGCTAACATTTAACATAAACCCACCAATTCACCATCTCACAAATAGAATACTTCATAAGACCAATAAAAAAATACATAAATAATAATTAATAATAATACCCAAAAAACCTTTTTAGTGAATTGTTGGCCTTCCTGGAAAGTATGTAATTTACTGTACAGGTACTCAATACTTGGTAGGGCCTCCTTTTGCTTTAATGACTGCCTCAATTCAGCGTGGCATGGAGGTGATCATGTTTGTGGCACTGCTGAGGTGGAAGCCCAGGTTTCTTCTGACAGTGGTCTTCAGCTCATCTGCAACTAGCCCCATAAACCATGATAAAAATTAATCAGCATGCATTGATTAATCCCATGTTGTAGAAAAAAGAAGGTGAAAAAACGTGTGCTCCTGGCGACCAACTGAGAAAATGCAAAAAAAGCGCGACCAGTGGGAAGAATGAAGCAGGATTGCTGACTTTGCCCAGCTCCCCCCCTGTCAATGCTCTAGCACCCCGTCAGTCCCTGCTTTCAAAATTCTCTGGCACTGCCCCAGCATATGCACATTTACACTTTATTTACAATGTTGACTTTATAACCGACTTGTTATACAGCTTATACTATTTCAGAAACTAATTGAATTTTGTATTGTGTAAATCTGATTATGTGTCAAGTGTCATTTAACAAAACTGAATATTATTTTAAGATAGTGTGAAGTAGATTTTTTTAATTTGACTATTGAACGTTTGAAATTTAACACAACCAAATTTTTTATTGCAGAGTTTTATAGACATGTATTTTCAAACAGTGAATTTTTGTTCTGAATTCTTTGACTGCAAATATCCAGTTTTTAAAAATACAGCTTCAGATTTTCAAGATGAAGAGGAAATTCAGAACATCAAATTCAATAGCAGAAAATTAGATCGTACAGAAAGTATGCTACCTCTGGGCGATCTTGAACGCATGCTCACACCAGAAAATTACTGATTGGCCAAAATGCTTCGTTTGACTTTCTGCCATAAACTCTGCCATAAAAACCTTCAGTTGTGTTACCCTTAAATCAGAACTATGTTAAATATCACATAGTATTCAGTTTTGTTAAATGGCACATAGTATTCAGTTTTGTTAAATGTCAGTTGCAACCACTTGTCCAATAATTCGAATGTACACAATACAAATTCAATTCGTTTTGTCATATAATAGACGGTTTCAACGGCGACAACATAAACAAATGTCACTGTGCATACGCGCTTTTTGTGGAAGCAGATTAGTCTCAAATATAATTCTATGGAAGCAGATTAGTCTCAAATATAATTCACGCAAGAAAACACGATTCACACATCGTAGACAATTTCACATGCATGAAACCTAATTTCACGTACACACAAAAAAAAATTCACGTGCGTGAAAAAAAAAATATATTCACAAAACGCAATTCACATGCGAAAAACAAAATTATAAATTAATAAAATACATTTCACAAATGCAAAACACAATTCGTAGATATACAACTGTGCATAAAAACCTTTGAATGTTTAAAATGTACGAGTGTCTGAATGTACAACTCGCATTTACTACGAATCCACTCGGATTTGGTGTGTGTGTGTTTTTGAGACTTTCCTGGCAGAGCTCTCTTCCCACGGGGTCTGTTCCGTACTCTTTAGCCAATCAGATGCGAGCTTAACCAATTCAACCAATCATATCATAAGCCACTGAGAGTGCTTCAGAACCTCGCCGCAAGCGGGGAGACGTCAGAGAAAAGCCCATCAAAGCCCTGGCGTTACATTTTTTAAAATACTATATACAAATAATTGATCAGAATACTTACTCCTGCTCACTCACAAGCCAAGAACTCTCCCCGCGCAGGTTCGCAGAATCGTACTCCTTGAATGCAAAATCTCAGTGGCTTATGATATGATTTGTTGAATGGTAAGCTCGCATCTGATTGGCTAAAGAGTACGACAGACCCACGTGGGAAGAGAGGCTCTGCCAGGAAAGTCTCAAAAACACCACACACACAATCCTAGTGGATTCGTAGTAATGCGATTTGTACATTCCGACACTCGTACATTGTTAAACTTTCAAAGGTTTTTGTGCACAGTTGTATATATACGAATTGTGTTTTGCATTTGTGAAGTGTATTTTATGAATATATAATTTTTAGTTTGCGCATGTGAATTGCTTTTTTTTGTGTGTACGTGTAATTAGGTTTCATGGCATGGTGAATTGTCTACGCATGTGTGAATCGTGTGTTTTGCGTGAATTATATTTGCGACTAATCCTGGCTTCCATAGGACTTCCAAATAGAAATCAATAACAAAACAACAGCTAAAAAGTCCCTCTAGTGTAGATTATTTCTGATAACAAGCTAAATATTTTACTGCGTAAAATCAGATGGACTTATTGAAAATGCAAATTCATACTCTGCCTGCAGGAGCATGCTTTAAAAGCGGGAGAACATGTTTTCACACTGGTACCAACAAAGCAGCGCTGAGCTCACAAAGGCTGCTTTAATCTTTATCTACTGCTAAAAACCAGACTATTTTGTGAGTGCGGATATATTTCAAAGGCCTACTATGAAAAAATAATGTTTTAATAAACACAAATTACTCTGCTGGCCGGTGGTGGCGGTGCCACAAAATCTAGGACCGCAGTTTCTAGGACCCCTAGTTTTTCCGTGACAGCGCCACCTACGGTAAATGGAATGACTATAGCGATGGCTCCGGCAGTTTCAGGACCCTCAGTTTCTAGGACCCTGTTGGTTTAGTTTGCAAGTCATGGTTTGTCTATAGCGTCAGTATATTCATTCTCAGTAGTATTTGTTTTTTAAATGTGATTTTTGATTCAAAATGCATCAGAGGTTAATTACTAATGTGCTTTGGAGTCACAATTTAAATTTAAACATGAATTTACACAAAATAAAATGAAAAATTGTATATCAATTTTAAAAAAAAACAATTGTAAAAAATGGAGAACCTTAAAAGTCTTATAGCCTCTTTAATAACCATCCTGTAAGGTGAATTAGCTCATTATCAGGATAAGTTAAAGTTTGGAATCAGCGTATGCAGTCACTAAATTTACAGCCAATATTTTAAGATTGTTGAGAGGCAAGCTGCCAACCTGCGTTTCTCTTCTGGATACCCCCCTGGTAAAAAAATATTTATTTTTATTGTTATCATGTTATATTTATTCTGCAAAAGCAATGTGAGCTTTTATATACATACATCTATAAATACATCACGGGTTCTCCGCATTAAAGACCGCAGACTGGCAGATTAAATGAGCTACTTTTTTTTTTTTAAAGTACAGTAGGAAAGCTAAATGAAATGAAATGTGGGGAGGATGTTAAAACTGTGGGCGAGATGATTGGCAGGCCAGTTTAGTGACAGGGTGCGTGTAACAGGTGCGACATAGCGCTCCTGTTAAAGACGCATTAGTGTGACGTGATAGTATGTCCCAAAGCTTGCCTGCTCTTCTACTACACAACTCAAAACGTCCAGTGTACTTTTTCTTCCAAAATCGAGTACATAAGGGCGTAGTATAAGTATGAACATTGAGACGCAGGGCTGGATTTGTCCCGAAAGGGGGCACAATCGGAACCGCCTCTCTAAATTGTCTCATTGGTGTGAACAGAGGCTCTACTTCACTACCGTGTTTGCAGCCGAACTACTTCATAAGCGCGCCCCCATTAATGGGTACTCACAGATGTCAACGTTCATTTTTCACCATCTAAAGGGATTTATGCCTGACTGTGTAAACATCAACTTTACAAAAATGTAAATCTTCTTAAAATAATGTCACATCTCTTTGTTTCCTCCTTGGACTTGTAGAGTGACGATCTGAGTATTAAGGAAAATGATTCGCACATTTGTTTTGCACTTTTTGTTGTATCGTCGGTAAGTTATAAATATAAGTTATAAATATTTTATGGCAATTAGTTATAATAATGTACTAAAGACTTTCTTAAGAAGATTTACGTATATAAAATATTTAAGTCGTTTTAAACTCTTTTTCTGTAGGTTGTGTTTGATGATTTGTTGAGTCATATGAAGTGAAGTCAGTGCCCCCCCCGTGATGGAGGGAGAATCTGTCACTCTACATACTGATATTCCTGAAATACAGAGAGATGATGAAAGCGAGTGGAGGTTTAACAGTCATTCCGCATAGCTAAAAGCACACATTCCTGAATATGAAAAATGCTGAGAGATTCAGAGACGACTAAAGCTGGACAGAACTGGATCGCTGACCATCACAAACACCAGAACCACAGACTCTGGGGACCATATAAAGTTAGTACCACTATCAAAAATACTGAGTCAATCAAGAGATTCATCTTACTGTTTATGGTGAGTATAGAGAGTATGTCCTTTTCCGTAGTTAAACATGTTATCGTTTCTCATAATATATCATATTTTAAAATGGTTCTTATATTTTGAATTTGAATGATATTTACAGATATTTTTTCAAGCTGTTCTTCACTTGGCAGTTATAATTTGGATATGTGCATTAGCTAGACAAGTATTCTTTACTCTAACAGGCTGATTTTTAAAAAACAATGACATGTATAAAACAGGTAATTTATATATGTATCCCAGAGGCATAGTTTAAAAATTTGCAGAATTTTATTTATAAATGTGTTTAATTGCGTATGAAAATCGCGTAGAATATGAGGCCTATTTTGAGGCGATTTTAGAACACATTGTTTTCAGTGGGCAATGCGTCTCCTTCAAGGAGCAACATTTGGGAGATGATGGGAGAAACGAAGTTTTTTTCGAATCAAGTCTGAACCAGTTGTTTTCGAAAAATGAGTTCGATGTTTTGAAGCACATTGAAACAGCACATGCGCGGCGACACCTGGCTGGTGAAAACCTTGTAAAAGCAATCAAGAACTCAGACCAAACTTACAAAACAAAGTGGAACATGTTTATTTTATTTTATTTTATTTATTTTTTTTTTAACCAATTTTTAAATAAATAATAAACATTTAAATACTTTAAATATTAGTGCTTGTGGTTATGTTGTTTAAGTATACTCAAATCCTTGACACAGATTAACTAATTATTTAATTGAGTTAATTGATTGCTGTAATTATTTTAAATAAGAGTTTCATTAGAACTGTCTATAAAAACCAGCAGGCAAGTGTATTGTTATCTCAGTCAGGAGAAGGAGGTGGATTTAATTTTATCCCCCGAAGCTCATTATGTTAATTTTAAGGTATGATGTAATTCGTATTTTTAAAGTACTGAATGTGTTTTACACAATTTTTAAACTATATTCAGATCAGAAATCAGGAATTAGCTTTATTTCACCAGTGTGTGCAAATACACAATGAATTTTTGAATGAATTTTTTTATTTTTTTATTTTTTTAAGGTGCTCCTGGTCCTACAAACATACATACATACACACACATCTGACATGAGAACAGAAAAAAGAAAAATTACTAAATTTAAATAGTAAAGACTTAGCAATAAATAATGTGTATTTACATAATATTGTATTCGATGTTATTGCCACAGATGGCAATAACATTGAATATTGCCATCTGTGTTTAAAGGGAAGTTATCTTTTGTTTAAACCACAACATCTGGCCCTGATTTAAATATTATTAATGAACTGAGTAGTGAACCATCGTAGTTTCGAAATGTTTCTAAACAGTGTGCCGTAACGAAGCTTCATTTGCTAAAATCACATGAACTGGGTGTTGCTTTGCAAAGTTTCAGTTTAACCTTCGCTAGTCTCCTTACTTGGGAGACACCCAGTCATGGAGAGCTATTACTACACTATCTCCCTGAGGAGACCTCCTTGCGGCCTCATATGGGACATTATATTTTAGTGAATTTCTCTGAGACTGTACATGACACAGTTTTAGTCTGGATGTCCTGTACAGAGCACATTCAGGCGCTTTTCAGAGATAACCAAAATGATTGGATGGTTTCACACCATAACACTCACTCTACTTGTTCTTTAAAAATGTCTGAAATTAATTTAGTGACTTCTTTATGGGAAATATAATAATATTTTGTAATTATCATTAAAATCTGACTGATTTTTTAAATTATGTGTCATAATCAACATCTCAGGAAAATGTTATGGTGTTTCAAATCAAAATACGACTTTCTGTTACGAAACAGGACGTTGATTTCATACACGTCCTTTATATGGAGGACACCGTGGACTAAAAGCATGTTTATTACTCATTTTAAGGGGCGACATAACAATATGAACAGGGAAATAAATTGTTATTATGAAAATCTTGTCAATTATTACTCCCATTATTACACTTCTTTCCATTTTCATCACATGTTGCCCTAAAAACACAATTAATATGCCAATTAGATTTCGTTTATAGATACATTATGTATAATGAGAAAACCTGTTTATGCCAGCCATTTTTACACACATTTTGCAGAAAGAAAAAATGTATATCAAATCATTCTGATATAACATAGTTGAGAATTGATCTTTAGAGGTTCAAAATTTGGATGAAAAAATCCTTGCCTAAAAATTGCTTTTTGCCTATGCATGTCTGTCAATCATGTCTTTTTATTTTATTTTTTTTAAGAAATTGAGTCCCAATGTCCTCTACCAAGGACGTATAGCAATAAATATCTACACGCATGAAAAATATCATTTTTACATTTTTTTTAAAAACTTTTTTTTAATGTAATGACATGAAAAAACTTTTTTTTCCCCTTAAAATGCTTTGCCGGGTCTTAGGAGGCTATATAGAAAAACGTGGCGAAGTGTGTGAGTTAAATAATGGGAGCAGTTCCTGGGAGGCCTCCAGGAGTAAGTTATTCACTGGTGAATAGTCCTGAAAGGCTCTGCATTGATATGTAGTACGTTACATGACTGCAAATAGCTGCCCTGAGGTGTAGATAGAATGGCCACCGAAGGGACTGAAACACTCAACTTATGGATATGATGTCACAGTAAAATGTGCACTCAACAACACTTTAAAACAAAACACAGTTAAACGTCTTGTAAACTTTTTATTAATTTACTGTTAATTAATGTTTTGTAGCACAGCTCAGTATCCAGAATATTCCTGTCATTACCAGTGACATATTCACAGTGGTTGTTGCAATACGATCAAGCAAGCGAAAGGTGCATTCAAGCCCAAAAGAGTGTGCTGGTGTGTTTCCAGTGACTGAGAATGTAACGCCCGTCTGTAGGACTCTCTCCTGGTTATAGAGGAAAACAGGTTTTCATATGTCTGCAAGCATCAGTGCAGCACTGGCAAAAAAAAAACAGTCCATGATCAATAAGTCAAGACAGCCTATATTTTACATTGAACAGTAACAGAAGTATGTTACAAAATTTTCATGATTTATTAAAATAAGTTATACAAGATTTGGCGCATCTTATTAAGTACACTTTAAGTAATTCAAGTTGACAATGACTATAATTACACCGCTAAGTTATACAAGACGATCTTGTTTACTGTGTGACAAGAATTGTGTGCGTACTGATCTCAGCCATCACGCAGTCTCTCTCTTCCTCTGGAGGTGGGAAATAATAGGATACACAACACCTACAGCCTGTGTAGTGAACAAATCCAATCAGTACCTAAGACCCCAACCAAACAAACCGTCTGCAGATGCTGATGACATGGAATCTCTGTCGTCTTGTGTTTCGAGGGTATGGCTACGCACTGATCAAGTTCTACCGCTCAACCTTTATTAATTACTGAGCGTCGATCTTGCTTTCATCAATACGAATAATGATAATGTATTCTACTTGAGTTGGACATTTGTTTCCTGAGGCCAGTTGGGAACGATTCCCTCGTTTCTGATGTTAGTTCCTTCTATTGGCTGTAGGGAACTGAACTTTGATCCGATTGGCTACGTCAAACTGGCTGATGAGTGGGTCTGGGCTGCTGCGGCTGCGTTTCATGGTGCTGCTTATGACATCAGATCCGACAAGTCGAACAGGAGAGACATCAGACACTCAATGCATGGCATCAGATATTCCTAAAACAAGAGTAATCTCGCTGTTTTTTGATACATTCCTCTTTGTTTTTCAAAAAAACATGCATAAAAGATATAATAGTATTTTCAATTTTGTGAGCATCTGATAGTTTAGCATTAAATCAAAAACCTATTAGTTGTGAATTGAGTAGTAAAAATTACAAGGGTTTGTTTCCCAATGAGCCCTTATAAAATAATGATACCACACTAAATTTCAGAAATGCCCCCAGCAACCAAACCCATTTGGCACCATTGTAAATGTTAATGACTTTTATGATATTCCTATGTATATAAATGGTGGATTTTATTTATTTTCCTTTTTCTTTGCTGCTGGAAGTGATTTTTTTTTTTTTTTCAAAATACAAAAATTAATTATTACACTTGTTAACATTACTGCCAAGAAAACAACATACCACTGTACTTTGTATATTTGTTGTGCATTTAGTTTTGGGAAGGTCCTATTTCTTTTTCCAAAATGACAGTGCCACGTGTGCACAATAGGTGAGATTTACATACAGAATGGAGTTTTCTGAATATTGGATTGGGGAAAACTTAAACTGACCTTGAAACAAAGTTCCAGACCAGGGCACTTTACTGTCCCAGGAGGCCATGAGAGAAGAGGTGTTTAATTTGAATAACTGGCTGGGATAGCAAATTTTCTTGACAAAGTTAGGCATACAGACAGCCTGCAATTGGTATGGGGGTGGAAATCAAAGTGGCTGTTCAGAGGCCTCTGCAATGGCTGTAGTAATCCCTTCTAATTAAACTTCTTTGAGGATTTGGTTTGAGTGATCTCAGGTTACTGAAAAACAAACTGAATTTTGGACTTACAAGATTCAGTAGTAATATTATTTTTATTATCAATGATTATTATTATCACATACGTATTATCCATATATGACTGTGTGAGTTGAGAAAATGAAAGAACTAGTGAGGAAAATTTTCATGGATTTTTAAAAGTTAAAACCGATTTAACAATCAAAAAAGCATCTGTCCACGAGAGGGCAGAAAAGATCAAGACAGTCAGAATAGTATACTCTTAAACAGGTGTACTACACCCAAAAATGAAATTGTTGTCATAATCACTTTACCCCCATGTCGTTTCAAACCCCGTAAAAAACTTTGTTAGTATTTGGAACACAATTTAAGATATTTGTTGGATGAAAACCGGGAAGGCTTGTGACTGTCCCATAGAACTGCCCCGTAAAATACAATGTCAAAGGTCAAAAAAGTATGAAAAGCAAATGTCAGAATACTGACATCTGCCATCAGATGACTTCAACCGTAACATTATGAAGCGCACTGAGAAATACTTTTTTTACACAAAGAAAACAAAAATAACAACTTTATTTTTTAACATTTTCTCTCTCTCCTCTGTGTCTCTCCAAATCAGCGTAGTGCCAATTTTGGCAAATCTGAGCTGCACTCAGATGGCGTACGCCCCGGCTGTGCCACTGCTGTTGTGTGCTTTCAAATCAAAACCAAAAGCGTAAAATACACGTAAAAAAAATACGTAACTTTGTGGCAAAGGCCTGATACAGAGAGCATACTTTCATCTGAGTACAGCTCAGATTTGCAGAAAATGGTGTGCTACGGCTGATTTGGAGACCACAAAGGAGAGGAATTGTGAATTGATAAATAATAAAGTCATTATTTTTGTTTTCTTCATGTACAAAAAGTATACTCTCATTGCTTCATAACGTTACGGTTTGCATCACTGATGGCAGATGGATGGAGTATTCTGACGATGCTTTTTACTACTTTCCTGGACCTTGACACTGTTATTTATTTGGCAGTCTATGGGCCAGTCTCAAGCCTCCCCGGTTTGCATCCAAAATATCTTAAATTGTGTTCCGAAGTCAAAGCTTTATGGGTTTGGAACGACCATGGGGGTAAGTGATAAATTACAAAATTTTCATTTTGGGATGGAGTATCCCTTTAAATGCATGAAACCTTTCTCTCAATTTTCATTTTCTCAGCATGTATGAATGTGTAATGTGTTGATGATAATAAAATGCTTACTTATATAATTATAATAATATTAAACAGTGGTGTATCTGAATGAGCAAACATGATCGTGATATTGATCAGGATCTGTCACACTGGTATTAGTGTTGTAGTCTGCTCCAGAAGTTTGAAACATGAAGCTAGAGCCACGTTTTAGACAGATATGGACTAGTTTATAAATGGCCATGAGTACAATGATTGCTAAAACTGTGCTGTGGTCCTAGTCCAGGGATGATCTATTCATAGCTGGCTGTAGGGATCTGTGCCAAACTATTGAAGGATAGATTCAGTACTATTATAATGAAAAGCACAACAACAACGATAAAACAGTACATTGATATATAGCTTATAAAACATCATATTTATCAAAAATGCATAAGATGAGGCATGTGTAAACTACGGCCTAATCAGCTTCATATGGATACCCTAAGATATATAACTAAGAATACAACCCCCGTAATGCCACCAAATCACTGATTTATTTTCTCTGTAGGTCAATACTAAAAACATATTAAGCTAACAAAAGAAACCCATTCTACCCTGAAATTTTCAACAGTTAACTTGAAACAAAGCCAGGACACTCATAAACATTACTAGTTGGGGTGGTCGAAATACCTTTTGTTACTTTTTATCCTCACGATACTGAATATCTCAGAAAAGTCACTTTAATAATCCTGGAGAAATAAACGAGGGAAATCCACATGGAAAGAATACCAACAACACAAATACAGCACAAACAAGACAAGACAGAGTATGAAAATATTTTTTTTTTTTTTTTTTTTTTTTTTTATAAGCTTTTTATTCTTGCTTGTAGTTCTGAACCAAATTTTTTTTTCTTTGCCAAAGCGCCAATGGATTGTGAGCAATAATGTGGGCAATATCAACCATTAGAGTGTGCACAGATGCACACTTCAAAAATCTACCTGAAATAGTAGATCATCCAGGGACTTTTGACATACCTCTTTCAATATACTATGCTTTAGGACACAGCTAATACTATTTAGGATGGATATGAACATTGGGACACAGGGTGAGATCTCATCGGTGTCTATATAGGTAGGTAATGGCTTAACATAGCCTACTCACCACGAGAGCCAAGCAGTGTTCTTAAAGGACCATCCTACTACATGTGGCACATCACATGCTGTATGTATATAGTGACTAATAAAATTACACAAAGTGTTTAATTAGCAAACACTGCCTGTGTAACATCAGTTGAAACAGCACAAGGTCAACAGGCTTTTCAAAATGAAAACAAAAAATAAAGCTAAATTTGTTGGTCTATGATGAGTCTAATTTCTATAAAAAAAGCAAAGTGGCATTGGGGGTGGTACTGTGGTGGCAAAATAATCGAATCATTGTACAGCTGAACACAGAGTAATACTGGTAACACCAGCTACCCCAGAAAGCATACATGTTTGGTTGTCAAAGTCTTCGTTGGTGGTCTGAAAGGGCCCGCCCAGTTAGCGTGTCTGGGGCCCCTTCTCATCTAGTGCTTTAGGCATTTGCTCGGTATGCCTGTGCTTCAGTCTGTCCCTTTATGCAGTAGTAACTCAAACATTTCATCCCTCATGTTTCCTTGACTAGTTTCTGTTTTCCCTTAATTGTGTCATTATATCCAGATAGTCTTGTCGTTATCCTCATTTACTCTCCATTATAAGATGTAGTCAGTTCAGTGTTTTCTTTGTCCGGTCTCATCATTTGTACTTTTGTATTAAGCCTTCCCTGTTGTGGATTACCTTGTGTGGGATATATTAAAGACTTTTACTTTCATCTTCATCTTCATGCGAGTTCATTCTACACGGAACCATGACTGTCAGCAATAGAGACTAATTAACACTGGGTTTGAACTGGAAAAGTCTCAAACTGACACCATCTCTCTCTCTCTCACACACACACACAGTACACATTTCTACACATATTTACCACGCCTTCCCACTTCCTGTTAACTTTAGATAGTTCAGATAAAAAAAAAAAAAAGGGGGTTTCAGTAAGATGCTAGTTAGTTTAATGCCACTTTCATTTTATTTCAAACTTTGAAAATGTAAAAAAAAATATATATATTTCTAGTAATTTAGAGAGCTGCTCAAATGAAAAATGATTTAACCCAGTACTTTTATATTGTGATGTGCTTATGGCATCCGGGTTGGCAAGTAGAAATTTTCTATATTTCTATGTTTTCCATAGTTATATTTCTAAAATATATTCATTGTAAGCTATGTTTTTTTTTAATACTTTTTAAATGTTTTTTTTTTTTTTTTGCCATCTGCAAATGAGTCTATAGTGTGTCTGTAGTAAGATGTATTTTATTTCAGTGAGTTACTGAACATCTCGTTCGTTTATTATCAGTTTCTCAAGCAATTTTTACACTAAAGCTTTCAATTTACCAAAATAAATGCTGCTTTACTGTACTTTATTGTTCCTGTAATCCAAAGAGATCACATTTCTAATGTTTTAATTCACTATTGTGTCAAATTAGTGGACAGCTGTAAAAATAAAAAAGCAACAGAAAGATAAACAACAGTTTAAACTATATATTAACAAGAGGAAATGACTTATGTGTGCCATGAGCGTTCATCTGTGTTGAGTGACTGTTTTCTCTTGATTCTCTTTAGGTGTCTTTGGTGAACTGGGTGAAGTGAAGCCAGTGTCAGTGATGGAGGGAGAATCTGTCACTCTACACATGATGTTGCTGAACTAAAAAGAAAGATGAGATGAGATTATGTGGAGATTTAATGGCACTCTCATAGCTAAAGCAAACATTCCTGAATATGATAATGATGAGAGATTCAGAGACAGACTGAAGCTGGATCAGACTGGATCTCTGACCATCACCAACACCAGAAAACAGACTCTGGAGATTATAAAATAAGCATCATTGCTGGGAAATATGGAGATTACCAAGTTATTCAGTGTTACTGTTTATGGTGAGTAATTACAGTTTAAATTTTTTCCTGTCTTCCTTTTTATTCATTATGTAAACAGGTACTTATTTTTCGTAACTCTTTCAGGATGCTATATTTGAAATCACACTTGGATATATTTTCAGATTTTAAATTTTTTTATTTATTCTAACATTTCATTCTTATCATCAAAAAAAAATCACCCAACATCGACACTCTGCCCATTGATGTCCACCTCATATTAAAAAGGATCACAGAATTTATAGAACCAAAAGAAATATTGTTAAAATATTGCTTCTAAAACATGAGGTCGGTACTAATCTCAAATATATTACAGCAAATAATAACAGCATTTCACAATGACTAAAAAATTAGACAAACCTGGGAGAGCATGATATAGGAATTCGTAGAGATTCAGGATCCAAATATTTATCTTTTCTATTATTTTTAAACGATATCAGAGAAAAATAACTTACAAAAACATTTAAAATGCACTGAAAATATGTGCTGTTTTTCTGAAAAACATACAGCAGCAGGGCAGGATATGCATTTTAATTAAATAGCCTACACTCAGCCTAACAGAGACAAGAGGAAGCTATTCTAATACACCAAGACCTCTTTAATAAACCTTAAAGAAACAGATTGTCTGTCAGGAAGACAGATTTATAATATGGATAATCCTAGTGAAAAAAATATTATACTTGTGCAGAATTTATTCGTATGTACTTTAGTGTAACTAAAATATATTTGTGGCACACTATAATTAGTATACTTAAAGTCTGCTAATTGGAACAATTAATTTTGTACTAAATGCATTTTAGTTGTGCAAAAGCAGTGCTGAAGTTCAAATAAAGTTGTATTAAATAGCCCATTGTCTCTGCACGCTTCAACTCTCGATGCACTGCACAAATGTTAATGTAAAATGCAAATGGAATGTTTTGGTGGTTTTGACGGTCTCACAGTACGTGCGGAATTACATGCAACTTATGAATTGAAATTATTTTAATACATTTTGTTACTTTTCATGTAGGCCTTGTTAACACCTATTAATTATTTGGCATTTTAACTTTTTGTGTAGTTTTGAGGGCTGGTCGGATACTTTTAATAATTTGTTGAATAATTTATGATATTTTGACAGCCCAAAGAGCTGCAGTCCACATTTCCAAGTGCAACGTTGCCATTGTCCGTACGGGGACATTAAAGAAACCATTAATGTAAAAAAAGAGTGTGTGTACAGGTGCACTGGAGTGTATTGGGAATATACTAAAGTAATAAACCTTCTGATCAAGTTCGTGAATTTCTTTCACCATTTCAAATCCCAAGACTATGTTGTTTACATATCTTTACTTTTGTAACTACTTTCTATATGTGACCCTGGACCACAAAACCAGTCATAAGGGGTCAATTTTTCGAAATTGAGATTTATACAAGTTTTCCCATTGATGTATGGTTGTTGAGGATAGGACACTATTGACGTTAAAGTTGTCTAGAAAATCTGGAATCTGAGGATGCAAAAAAAATTAAATATTGAGAAAATCTCCTTTAAAGTTGTCTAAATCAAGTTCTTAGCAATGCATATTACTAATCAAAATTAAGTTTATATATATTCACAGTAGGAAATTTACAAAATATCTTCATGCGAACATGATCTTTACTCAAATCCTAATCATTTTTGGCATGAAGGAAAATCAGGAAAATTTATTCTTGGCTATTGCAAAATATACTTTTTTGTAGATTCTTTTTATTTTATTTTTTATTTTTTTGGTCCAGGGTCACATATGTATGTAAAGCTGCTTTGCAACCATACAAAATTGTGAAAAAACACTATTTGAAGTGTGGATAAATTATTGAAAAGGTAAAGTTCATA
Organism: Cyprinus carpio; assembly: GCF_018340385.1. Taxonomy (NCBI): domain Eukaryota; kingdom Metazoa; phylum Chordata; class Actinopteri; order Cypriniformes; family Cyprinidae; genus Cyprinus; species Cyprinus carpio. The sequence continues at coordinate 38,147,409 of NC_056597.1, read as the reverse complement.
ACTATACAAAGTACTGCCACATTATTAACTATTATTATAATTATTTGCAACTTTTTTTTATTATTTTTATCTGTACTATTTTAAGTAGAATTCAAATACAGTGTTTGTATTGTACATTTAATCATAACAGGTCAACAGAGGATTCAACTAAAATAAATTAAAGTATTACTCCAATATTTAACAAATTAAATCGTTTTATTTGTAAATTGCTTCATTTGTGGAGTAGGCAAAAATTGTGTTTGGAAACTCTGCCCTTACAGCACCTGTTAGCAGAAACATCGACACTAGTTTTTGTGCTGAGTGAGTATGGAACATGTCATTGGGGTTATGAAGTGGCATCCGCTTTCAAAGGTTTTGTCCGGTTAATTTATATGGATATGTATGTGTGGAAATCGCTTTTAACAAGTTTCAAACATGTTGTAGATGGAATTAAGATACCTAGCCAGTGTACTTCTTTAAAGATGAATATATATATATATTATATTATATATATATATATATATATAATATATATATATATATATATATATATATATATATATATATATATATATTAGTATCCTTCAACCACATGCATTTGTAAAAAATATAGTATTTTAAAAATGAATTTGCCCTTTGTGCTTGATGAACGCATAAAATAACTACATTTAGAAAGTATTTTCAGTTAGTATAGACATGCCAATCTATTGTTAGTAGACACTTATCACGAATAAATATATTTTAAATAAGATCAAAATTAATATATATTCTCATTTTTTCACTAGGAATAAGATATGATAATCTTTAAGGAGAGAAGCTTTAGGTGGGCTTAAGTTCAAAAAACTACATTAGATTTTGTATCTTTTATTTTGTAGCTGGTGACATATATTTTTTATTTTAATTCATTAGGAGTGAAAATCAGGGGACTGTCCATATCAGCACGATGTGACTGAATGACATCACAATAAACTCACTTTAAATGACAAACTCTCATCCAACCTTACCCACCTTCACTGAAAAAATAGAGCACAGCCCTCTTCATTCTGTTGATTTATTTCACATCTCTGTGAGTTCTCTTTATATTTTCCAGTTCGTCCGTCCACTCCTTCCATCACTCCACAAAATCCTTCATCATCTGAACGGGGGGAGTGCTGCAGGTAATGACACACAAATGTTCAGATTAACAGCACAATTGTGTGGGTGATATTGCTTTACAACACAACAATACAACACAACAAGAATTAACAACATAAACAAGATTATTAACAGAAGATATGGTGTTGTTACATAATAAGGCCTGTTATTTGCCTGTTTTTCTCTGCCAGTACACGTTAAAAGAGGCCCATGCGGTCAGATAGTCTCAGAAGGTCATTGAACTGAATGCAGGCATCTGAGACTAAAATCAAAATGATAGATTGTCTCTCTTTAGCTGTTACAGCATCAGGCCCACAAACTCCTCCTCATTCTCCAGACTCTGTACCTCTGACTGTGCTGATCTCTGCTGCTGCTGCTGCTGGTTTCTGTATTGTTGCGGCAGTTGTGATCTTCTGGATCTGCTGGAAAAAAAGAGCAGAACAAGAGGGCAAGTGTTATTTAATATCTAACAGTTATATATAACAGTTTTGCTCTTTTAAATCTGTCATTATTTTTTAAACAGATCAGACCCATGGAGAAGAGATTAACATACGCTGATCCAACATTCTACAAAAGAAATGCACAAAAGCAGCAGTAAGACAATACATGTTCTAGTTGACTGTACAAATTAAATTGTATCACTGAGGTGGAGCTTATATTTTAGTTTATATAATCATTTGTTATGTAAAGTTGCAACTTAATGTAAAAAAGGGGGATGTCGTAAATTAAAAGTAAAAAAAATGTGAGATCAGTTCCAAACCGTAGAGAGCAGCTTTCACCCTGTCTACATAGACAACTGCCTTATAAGGCAACATCCTCAATCTTCATAAGCAGCAACAGAGGTTAACATTCACTCACACTGCTACACAATAGTCCCTGTCACATGACGTGCTCATGTTATGTGTGGTTGCTTTATCAGCAGATACATGTGATGCTGCCTTAAATTTGGCAAAAACAAGGCATCTAATAAAGGCTTTCTACTGTACAGAACAGCATTTATGCCATCCCACAGCCTTTAAAATGGACAGTAAGACATCTGACCACTGAACTTAAAAAGAAATAACTAAATATTCTGTTCAATATATGGCAAAAAAAAAAAAAAAAACAAAAAAACTCCACAGAGGTTGCTAGAAATTCACTGTAAAAAGTATGGTGACAATGTTTTCAGGTATTACGGGATGGCATAACTAGGACCTACTGTATTACTATATATATACCTGTATCACTGTGTATATCATGACATGATAAAAAATTAATAGACCCATCTACTTCAATTATAAAAATTTATAACTTTTATCTCTACAATTTACTGATAACCACCATAATAACACAGGTGGTAAAACAGAAAGCCACATGATGATAAAAGTAAAAAAGAAAAAAACACTATTTATATAGAATATAATCACATGTGATGTGCCGCACAGCGACTGCTGGTAATGTCCTTTTACTGACTTTCACAGTAAATTATATGGTATTTCATAGTTGTCACTTGCAAAATGATACATTTAATGTATTTGAAATATAATATATATGAAATGGCAATTACATATAATGCAATGTCAAACCATTTACATTTTTCACTGTATATTGCACAGTAACTTCAAATAAACAAGTAAACCAGTTTTACAGTAAAGAAAACAACAACACAATATAATATGAAAAAATAATAATAATTGAGAAAAGATCAGATGGTCATAAGTTTGGTCGTTATCAACAAAGTTCAATGATTGAGTGTTTCCTGAATCCATAGTTTAAACAAATATTTGCAAAAACAGCTCTCGACCTGTGGTTAGAAAGCATAGTTACTTGTAAGACAGTAGTAGACTTTTTTTTTATACCACCCCGACCCCACCTCAGTACTACCTCAGAAAAATATTTGGCTCTCAAAGTACCACCATAATGACCAACATTAAAATACAGTAGCATAGTAGGCCTAACCATTCCGCTACAGCTCTGCACAGTTCCAAAATGAGGCAGTTTTATTCCCAATAAGAAGTTTATTGTTGTCAGCCACTTTAATATTGTAAATGCACAAGTTTGGATTTTAACACTGCTCTGTGCTTATAAACAGGTAAATAAAAAAATTAAAAAAGGATTAAATTAAAATGTGTTGTACCTAAAATTAAAATAAAAAAAATGTGCTGTACTTAAAAAAAAAAAAAGAAAAAACCTTCACTTAAAGATTAAACTTAAAAGGAATTGTGTTTTAACATTAATTTATATTTAACTTAGTGATTTCTCTGCGTACCATTAGAGGAAGTCTGAGTACCATTAGTGGTACTCGTATCTCACTTTGAGAACCACTGTTGTAAGACGCGGACATTATGCTCTTGGGCACTATAAGCAAGCTAACATGCAATAAAATCTAAATCTTCCATTTCATTAAAATACATATTCATTTCAATCTATATATTTTAGCATGTAGTATTCTGCAGGTAGGCCTACAAAGTAAAAGCAAACTAATTTTATTATTTAAGGCCTACACAGGTTTATGCCCACATTTCCTCCAAAGAGTGGGCATACTGTGAGGTCAACTCTGGCCCTAGGTACACAATATCTCCAGGGGACACTATACTTAGAAGGGCCAAAGTTTGTTCCCTCTAAGCTGCGCGCGGCCCCGCGCAGAAGAAATAATGTGCCGCGCACACGCATAAAAGAGTTGGGAAAGCCATCTGGACTGAAAAATTGGACTGCTGCGGCCGCGCAGAAGAAATAATGAAAGAGAATTATATACTCAGAACCGCTCAAAATGATTCACAGTATAAACAGAAAGAGAATGATGTGCGCGGCAGTGCGGCAAATGAGTCGCTGTAGAAACAGAATATTTTAATGGTTGCAGACAAAATAGCTAAAATCGAGAGCCAACGCAAACACAGTAACGTGAAATAAAATGTCATCAGTTATTAAAGAAATGTGGCCTGATTAAGTGCTGGATATAGTGGATGATGGGCACAGAACGGTAACAAAACTCAGAGACATTTACAGTCACACACAGGTGTATTGTGCAAACTGTACTTCATATGGATGTTTAGATAGCTATAGAAGAGTTTACGTTTTTTTAATTATTTTTGATATTATGTTAGGCCTATATTATAAACCTAATAAATAATTGACCTTGTTTTTTTTAATGGAATATCTTATGCTCATCAAGGATGTATTTATTTGACCGAAAATACAGAAAAAACATTAATATTGTGAAACATTATTGCAATTTCTAATATTGGTTTGCTATTTTAATATATTTTAAAATATTATTTATTCCCATGAAGCAAAGCTGAATTTTCAGCATAATTTCTCCAGTCTGCAGTGTCATGTAACCCTTTGGAAATTAATCTAATATGCTGATTTATTATCAGTGTTGAAACTGCTGTGCTGCTTAACCCTTTAAGTGTTATATCTACCGTATGGTTGAGCTTACTTTGTAGAAATAGCTCTCTGAATTTAAATCAAGTTTTACCATGGACTGACAGCTCAACCGTACATTAGAGTTTTATATAAAACATAAAAAAAGTGCTTGAGGCCATTTATTAAATGTCTACTAATAAAAATTTTAAGTTCATTATTATTTTTTCATTAGCTCCTTTTAGGGTTGAAAGTATTTATATATATATATATATATTATATATATATATATATATATATATATATAATATATATATATAAATAATACATACATATATACACGTACATATTTTAACCTTTGATACTTGTTTCTTTGATTCTTTGATTAATAAAAAGTAAAAAGGAACAGCATTTATTCAAAATAGAAATCTTTCCTAAAAAATAATTCTTTACTATAAATTTAAAATATAAAATGTAACACATTCTTGCTGAATAAAAGTATGTATATAAATGTTCTTACTTATATATATAGATATATATATATATATATATATATATATATATATATATATATATATTTATTTTTTTTTAAACAACAAAATTTCTGACCACAAATGTTTGAATAGTATTGTATATTGTAAACACAAAATTTCTATTTTCAATAAACACTGTTCTTTTTAACTTTATATTTATCAAAGAATCCTGAAAAAAATATCACAGGTCCCAAAAAAAATATTAAAGCTTAGATAGCTTCACTGATTATAATGGGAGTGTTTTTTAAAGTGCATAATACTCGCGCTAGACCTTCAGTCATGTTCTTTGGTAACGTAAATGTTCTTTGCTCGTTTTCTGTAGCTGCTTTTCGATTAACTGAAGAAATGTAAGCATTGTAATTAGTAACTTACAATGCTTCTATAAACTGTTATCATGTTAAATACAAATTCAGTCATATTAAAAACTTTAGGCTGCCCATAGTCTTATGCTGGAGTTGGTTCACTTTCCGGCAATGAAAATAAGTAAATACATAATAAAATAAATTAGCGCGATAATATCGTGTATCAACAACCTCACAGGAGGAAGATATGACAATCTCACACAACAAGACTATATGACATTTGAGCATATCGCCCCATACTATGGCCCGCATTTCACACTGGTACTGGGGCCCTCAGCAGGCTGCCCACCTTTTTTGACAACAGGAAGGGCATGGCCTAAAAAATGAAAGGTGAATGACACAAAGTAATGCTAGCAGGGGTTAAACTCATAATTACATTACATTACATAATAATAAACAGTTAATTTTGCTAAAAATTCTTAATACATGGAACAGTTTTGATGCTAAATGTTTTGTCTGTGCTGAGCATTTTGCAGCAATCAGATAGATGTGTTACATGCAACACACTGTTACACCCGAGCATACAGTATACACTGTGAAGCCATTTAAAAAGAACAAAAATTAGATACAAGAGTAAGAGAACAGCACAAATGGAGTATGTTGTTTCTGAAGTACAAAAAAAAAAAAAAAAGAAAGAAAAAAAAAAGAAAAGAAACAGTTCTTTTCTGAAGAAAAAAATGGGAACATTGAAAAACTAGCTTTGTTATTTATATTATCCAACAGATAATGCTCATTGGGCATACTTTTGTCCCAAATAATGTGCCGAGCATACAGTATACACTGTGAAGCCATTTAAAAAAGAACAAAAAATTAGATACAAGAGTAAGAGAACAGCACAAATGGAGTATGTTGTTTCTGAAGTACAAAATAAAGGTTCATACTCTTTACTGGTAAAAACGTTCTCAGGGTGTTTCTGACTGGAACAGACACTTTAAGACAGTTTAACAGGAAACAGAAAAAAAAAAAAAAAAAAACTCTGAAAACATTGCTTGTGTTTGTGAGAGAGAAAGAGTGTGATTATTCCAGCCTTCATTAGAGATATTGCTTTTATTTTATTAATGTCTTGAGTATAACATTAATGTTATACCAACCAAAAATGTGTTAAAATTAAACAGTAAAAGGAATTGTATTATAATGTTCAATAGAGAGTTATTTTGGACTGCTGTCATAACAGTGACATTAAAAAAGCCCATAAAACTTTGCAAAACAAGAATTTCATTAATCTCTGTTGATGCTGTTTGTGTTGATGCCACAACTGTACATCATGACATTTTATTTTATTATTTGGTGGACTTATGTTAAACCAGTAAGTTACACCCTGCTGAAAAAAATAACCATGCTTTTGATGATCTCAAGTGTTAGTGTACTAAAGAATTTATCTCTGTATCTTTTGCATTTGTGTTTCTTTCAGAAAGAAGAGGATGAGGTGGTGTATGCGGGTGTTGTCACAAGACGTTAATCTTTTTGTGTGTTTGTGATACATTTCCTCATGAGTGATGTTCTGGTCATGATAACTATGCTTTTTATGTTTTTATTTGCGTTGGGTAATTTTTGATGAGGTTCACTAAAGGTAAAAAAGTCAAACATCATAAGCATTATAAAATATTTTTATATCCAAAGAGATCATGTCTACAACTCTTCCTTCACTTTTGAGAGTAAAGGTCAAAACCTCTGTGGAAATTAGTTTAAAGCTCACCACTAAACTTGATGCTGATTTCGTCAAAAATAAATAACTAAAGTTTTGCTATTAGATAATACCAATTTGCCTATGCACATAAAACTAAACATGTTTACTTTAAATAAGTAATTTTGCCAAATTTCAATCTGCTTTCTGACCGCATCACAGCACAGAGACAGCTCTCATAAAGATAATAAATGATATTCACTTAAATTTCTGATTCTGGCAAAATATCAGTGCTGGTATTACTAGATCTCAGTGAGACTGACAACCTGCGCAAAACCACGATCATATATGAACATTGTTTTGCACGGTTTGTCATTGAACATTGGCTCTGTGTGCTGTGTACAAACTGATTTCACTGTATTCTATGTATCATATTTTTTTTATTCTTAACTGTGTTAATTAATTTTAAATCATTAAATACATTATTGTTGTGATATATTTTTTACGATTATTTTAATTCATTTTATGTAAAGCACTTTGACTTACCATTGTGTATGAAATGTGCTATATAAAAACTTGCCTTGCCTTTAATTTTTTATTTGTATTTTTTTTCACAGTACTGTAAGCAGTACCGCCACTCCCTATACGCAGAGTACGCAGTTTGCGTAGGGCACCAACTCCAAGCTGCTCTCTCCCATCCGCGCTCGCGACCGCTCGCACCTCATCGCCATTCTCCCATCCGCGCTCGCGACCGCTCGCACCTCATGTTGCGGCTGAATGCAAATGATCATAATTGATGGATGGACATCTATGCCCATGAAAAGACATCTGCAATCCGTCGCAGAGAGAAGAAAACGAAAGAAAGAGTAAAAAACTGGCATAAAGTTGGCTCGAAGCTGGATGTACAATATTCGCAAATTTATGGACCATCTCTAAAGTTACATGCGATAGGCCTATTGGTATATACTTTTCTAATGACAATAGCATTTGAGTATTACTTAACTGTCAAAAAAAAACACAACAACAACTGTAAACTGTTCATCTAGGTTTCAACTATAATGCACACCTTTTACATTTTTTTCTATTATTAAATAAACTGTAAATCATAATATATATGCTACTTTTTCCACAACCGAATGGGCTCAGATTCAAATTTAAAGCTCAATAGCATTTGAGGAGAATGACTTACAGTCATAATAACAACTGTAATGTGTCATTTAGGTGTCCACTACAATGCACACCTTATAATTTTTAATATTATAATAAGAAATATTTCACCACCAACAACCCATGTAATATTCTCTCTGACTTTCCATGTTCCCTTACAAAAATTAGCCATGGATTTAACAAGACTAACACCAAAAATCATGGTTCTTGTAGCCATGGTAACTGCAAATTAACCTTGGTTTTGTTTCCTCAATTAATTCATTTACAAAAAAGTATTATGGTTTTTTTTTTTTTTTTTTTGGTTATAAAAACCTAAGCCATCAATAGCCTTTAACATTACTTAAAATGCATTATACAAAAAAACAATGAAGCAATAATTATTGGTTAATAACACTGTTAAAATACATAATGTAGGCTAATACAAAATAAACAGTTTATGTACATTAGATGTTATTAAAACTGCCTGCAAAGGGAGCCAAAGGGTAATTGCTGCTGTTACAGGACAATCAAATTCTTGTTTAGGCTATTGGCCAAACATTTAATTCAAATATTCACTTATAGATGACACAGCCGCCAGCTTTTTGCTATAGATGACACAGCCTCTATAATAAAAATGAATAAAATGGCACAGTTTTTCTCTTAATGCAAATCACTGGAGTAAACACTCCTTTATCTGTATGTCAGTTTCCTTAAAATTATATGAAATACTGTTAAATGTCATTAAATGTCTGATAAATGCCATTATTAACCATATATATATATAAATATATATATTCTTTTTTTTTAGTTTTTAAAAAATACATGGTCCTTTACTTGAACATATTTCCTTACATTCTGCATAGGCTATAGGCCAGTTATAGTCTATGTTGTATTGGATTTTGATCCCCTTATATTATATTTTATATAATTTTATTGCAAATAGTTTACTCCTTTTATAATAATCAATGTCCTATTTCATGTTTAATAATTATGTCTTTTCTTTAACATATGAAAAGCCAGTCAGTCCTGCAGTGAGTTATAATCACTAGAAAGAACCGACTCATAAATTAATTTGTTCTAGAGTTGGACTACAATCATGCTGCGCATATGATTCACTAAAGTGAACCGACTCATTGGAATAAAAGAATTGAGAATCTGATGACTGTCCGGTGATGCGGTTTGTTTCACACGGTAGAGTCTTATAGAATTGGAACAGTAGCTTACATACATACATACAGGCCTACATACATTGATGTGTTTCATTGCAGCTCATAATATAGTAGCCTACTAATGCACAAAAGTTTTTCTTAGTTATTAATCAGTGCCCTATCCAGGGAGTCTGTTATTTCAAACCAACGTTAGTTTAGCCTCTTGAAAAAACAGCATGTTCTGAAGCTGGGATGCTGGTTTGAGCTGGTTCAAGCTGGTTCTTTGCCCCACCCCAAAACCAGTAACCATCTCTCACTTACCGAACGTGTTGTATTGTCTCAAGCTAATAATAGCCATGCCTCCATGGCCAAGACACAGCAACAAAACACAGTTAAGTGCCGCCATGTAGTGGTTTAAGAATGTCACCTGTTGCTCTAATAGTGTCTGAAATCGCAGACACTATTGTGTGTGTTAATTTTGATGACACCGGTTAGGACTCCATGGTTGAGAAATACAGTTTCACTTGCAATGTAAATGGGTGGTTTGGGGTCAGAGATATTGGTACCAGATTATTAACTAGTTTTAACGGGGGAGACCAGTTCTGTTGCAGCATGGTGATTGATTAAAATGTTTATGATAATAAAAATATGATTAGTGGTCAATTACTTTTATCAGTTACTAATGATCTATCAGAAAACAATAAAGACAAGTAAAATGCATGCCAAAATTCTGCAATGTCAACCATATGATAATATGATTTTTTTAAATTACTTTGATGGATTGTTGGAGTGTATAAAATACACATGTAACTCTATAGGCAAACACTATGTGATTTTAGCCCATACATCATCAACAAGTATAGGCTACAAGTATAGGATTTCAAGATGGCGGTGCATCCACACACAAGCGACTTCTCTCTCTCCCGTCAGAACGGTGTTTATGTGTTTTTTGTCTTGTGAGTTGCAGTGTTTTTGCAAGTCTTCATCGCAACTTGCACTTAGTTTTTCATCACATGTTGCCCAAAAAACACACAAATAGTGCAAATAATATTTAGTTTATAGATACATTTATATATAATGAGAAAATCTGTTTATTCCTGTCCATTTTACACACATTTTGCAGAAAGAAAACTTGTATATCAAATCATTCTGATATAACATAGTTGAGAATTATCTTTATACAAAATTTGGAAAGAAAAAAATCCTTGCCTAAAAAAATTGCTTTTGCCTAAGCATGTCTGTCATTCATGTCTTTTTTTTTTTTTAAGAAATTGAGTTCCCAATGTTCTCTACCAAGGACGTAGCATAAATTATGAATGAAATATCTTTTTTTTTTTTCTTCTTCTTCTTTTTTTTAATGCTATAAACAATGTAATGACATGAAAAAATACTTTTTTTTCCCCTAAAAATGTTTTGTCAGGTCTTAGGAGGCTATATAGAAGGTGGACATGGAAATTTTTTTAGTTTTGTTAATTTCGCATTGATTGCAATTTATCTCATTGAAGTATCTTTTTAAACTCATACAATGATTCAAGGCAGTATATAGTCCATAGGGACATTGAGTTATTTTATGTAACCTGCGCACATAATTGCTTTAGGTTGAAAAACAACATTTTAAGGGGAAACTGTTGTACCAGGGACTGGAAAGTTTTGAGAGTAACCAGACATCTACCATGTAACGTGCATGAGATGTGCATGTGTTATGGGGTGATGTGCACTGAGCAACATGATTGTCTCAAAGGTCCTAATCTGTCCTTCAATGTATCTTTTTACATACTATAAAAAGTGGGCTGTGAGTCTATGTGTTATCTCTTTGCACACAGACTCAAGCTGTGTGTAAACCAGATCATTCTCTGCAGAGAATTAAAGCAATATAAACAACAAAACTCTGTTTGGTTTTTCATTCTCAGTCTCTACAAATTGTTATTGAATTATAATTTCCACGACAAAACTTGGCGACGAGTGACGGGATTCCACAGCTGATCGTCCAGGACCTGAGGGACGTTAGTTGGCTGATCACCCTAAACCCACAAAAGGGTTTAGCCCTAAACCCCAAAAGGCTTCAGGGAAGGGGGGGCTGACATCTGAAGGCTTGTGGACCTTCACTGATGGTTTTTCTCAACAGATCAGAAAACACGTGCTACAAACAGTGAGACTGATTTTGAAATTCCAATAACCTTGAAAATTTACAAATTGGGATTTTAAGTTTGGCAAATTAGATCTGGTATTCCCAGACTTTACTGGCCTAAAACCGCCATTGATGCAAGTCCACAAGCCACTCCGTTTCATGAGGTAAGTGAAACCAGGTTTCGCAGGTAAGCGAAAATAGGTCTGCGAGTAAGCAGGGGGGGGGGACCGTCTTGCAAGGAAGCAAGACAGCGGGGTGACTAGGCAAGACTTCGGCGAGTAAGTGCGAAGCCACACGGTAGTGACGACTACGTGTGAGGAAAAGAGGACGCGTTCCAGGTAAAGTCTTGGATTGCGAATATGGGGTCTGGAATGTCAAATCTAAGATCGATCTTGATGATTTTGGACAGTCCAATTTACAATGCATTAAAAAAGAAATATGGGAAAATAATTCAAGTCATACCCTGGGTTGAAAAATCATGGTTTTCCAAAAAATAAAAAGTACCTTTAGCATAACAGCCCTTAACAAAATAAAAGAGAGCTTGGAAAAATTTGAAAAAATTAAGATAAAGCAGAAAAACAGAAAACAAACAAAAAGGCAAGTTTCAGAAACATAGGAATTTTTAAATCAGAGGCGTGAAGCAGCAGAACGCTGAGAAATACATTTCAATGCCATTTAGGAATGAACTAAAAATTATAGTTCTGTTAGCATGTGAAGATAAAAGAACCAGATCATACTACTCAGGATTCTTCTCCTTTATTCCCTTAGACATTTGCAGTGTGCCAAAGTGGACATTGATCTGGGACTCCTGGCTTCACCCCTATCGACAAATGCCACAGCAGCACCAGATTCAGCCACCACCGCTGCCTCCATCCTACAGAGCAACTGCATCTGCACCGCAGTCCTTGCCGCCCGACAAAAAGACAGACACAGATCTTCAAACTGACTGGCAACAACTTCGACATCATCATCATCATCATCCAGACTGTCTGCACTGCCACCAGCGACGGTGTAAGAGCAATGAAATGCTCAGTGACTGGAGTCAGCGCCAGATCTAAAGCTCATGAGAGAGTGACACTGCAGCCGAACAGCCTGAACGAGAAGAAACTGGAGGAGGAAAAAGGAGAGCAGGTCAGAGCTTTCCCCATGAATCAAGTGGCTGGGCCGAACCAGAACTGTGATGGTCTCTCGACCCATGGAACTAGAAGGACTTGAAAGAGGCTATGACACACTTGCCTCACCCCAAAGACTCTGGAGTAATGTTTGCAAAGGATTCGTACATTTTGTCAAGAATTCAGCCCCACCATTCAAGAACTGAAACATTTGCTTATGCTCAAATTGGGGGCAACAGACTGGCATAAGATAAGACCACATTTCCCTACAGGCAATGCTCAAAGGAAGAATGCAGACTGGAATCACGCCGACCAACGAATCATATCATCAAGCAGTGGAAACACTGTGGTCAACGGATCAAGGACTGACTTTCCAGTCAGAGTGAACACCACCAAAATCACGCAGAAGATGCAGAGGACAAAGACTGTCTCAGATTGATCCAGATGTTTGCTTTTACTGGTGGAGAGGGGACACTGGAAAATTTTCACTGTCCACATTGATCAACCCAAAACAGCGGCTGGACCAGAGAAAGCTAAGGCAGACTGACAACAGAAACTTTCACAGCAGAAAGCCGGAGAAGAAGGGGGGAGTCGGGAGCAAAAGGCCACACAGCACAAACAGATAAGTCTGAAACACACACATTTTCTTTAAAGCTCACTGCAACGAAGAAAATATGCTTGCTCATATTTCCGCTCTTAGCAATGAAGAAAATATGCTTGCTTTAATACATGATCACATTGCAAGATTAGAAAATGACAAATCTTCTCTTGACAAGAACATAGGCACATATAGTCATCTGAATGATTTATCTTATAAACAAATACCACAGATTAGATTATGAGTTAAAAGGGCTGGCCACTCAGTAATTAGAATGGATGAAATAGATCCAATCCCAAAATTAAAGCTGCAAGCAGCGATTAAAGGGCCCTCGCACCCGGGCTCACCACCAAACCGGTGGCCATAGGAGAACAGCGAACGTTGGGCCATATGCTTATAAAAAGGTAAATATTTGTGCCACATTTCTGCTGCCAACTGTTGGCGCTATGATTATAACTGAATATCGGCATGTAAATGTCTTCAGGCCAGGACTCTTACCAAACATGCAAAGTTTCGGGCAGATCAGACATTGCATGTTTAAGTTAGTGTAAAAAGAAGTAATTTCCTGTTGCCAGCAGGTGGCGCTAAGACTATAAACAAAATATTGGCCTAAAGATGAGTTCAGGCCAGGACCCCATATCAAACACAAGAACTTTGGGCAGACCGGATATTGCATGTTTAAGATTAGTTTAAAAAACAAGTAATTCCCTGTCACCAGCAGGTGGCGGTATGATTATAACTGAAATGTTGGCCTTAAAATCTGTTGAGACTAGGAATCTTATCAAACATTTGGAAGTTTAGGGCAGATCAGACATTTCATGTTTAAAGTTAGTTTAAAATAATTAATTTCCTGTTGCCAGCAGGTGGCGCTATAGTTATTATTGAATATTGGTCTTTAGATGTGTTCAGGCCAGGACTCTTATAAAAAACGTGTGAAGTTTGGGGCAGATTGGGCATTGTATGCATGAGTTACAACAACTTCCTGTTTCGTATTATTAATAGCATCCTTTAGCACATAGTAAGTGTTTCTAGCATGTTTGAGAATATTTCTATTATGATTAGCACACAATGGAATATTTTACTGTGTTGCTAATAGTGCATAAGTGTAAAACATGTCACTTCCTGTTGTCAGTAGGTGGCGCTATAATATAACCAAATATGAGCATGTAGATATCTTCAGGCCAGGACTCTGATCAAACTTGTGAAGTTTGAGGCAGATTGGACATTGTATGCACGAGTTACAGTAATGTTCTGCAACACTACATTAATAGCATGCTTTAACACTGAGCTAAGTGTTGCTAACATGATTTAGCATGCTTCTAGAATTTTGCCAGCCTATTTAATACTTGATGCTTTTTATTATCTTGCAAGCAGTCCATAACAGTGCTACACGTGACACTTCCTGTTGCCAGCAGGTGGCGCTATGACTATAAACGAATAAAGGCATGTTGATGTGTTCAGGACAGGACTCTTGTCAAATGTGTGAAGTTTGGGGCAGACCAGACATTGCTAGCCTGAGTTACAGCAACTTCCTTTTTTCACTGCATTAGAAGCTTCCTTTAGCACTTAGCTAAGTGCTACTAGCATTTTTTAGTATGTTTCTAACATGTTGCCAGTATATTTAGCACTTCCCTGACACTTTTTAATATGTTGCTAGGAGTCCATAACAGTGTTTAAACATGACACTTCCTGTTTGCCAGCAGGTGGCGCTATGATTTTAATCGAATACGGTCATGTTGATGTGTTCAGGACACGACTCTTGTCAAACGTGTGAAGTTTGGGGCAGATCGGACATTGCTTGCATGAGTTACAGCAACTTCCTTTATCACTGCATTAGTAGCATGCTTTAGCACTTAGCCAAGTGTTGCTAGCATGTTTTAGTATGTTTCTAGCTTGTTACCAGCCTATTTAGCACTTGCTGACACTTTTTAATATGTTCCTAGGAGTCCATAACAGTGTTAACCATGTCACTTCCTGTTACCAGCAGGTGGCGCTATGACTTTTGGCATGTTGATGTGTTAAGGACAGGACTCTTGTCAAACTTGTGAAGTTTGGGGCAGATCGGAAATTACTTGCTTGAGTTACAGCAACTTCCTTTATCACTGCATTAGTAGCATGCTTTTAGCACTTACCTAAGTGCTACTAAACATGTTTTAGTATGTTTCTAACATGTTGCCAGTATATTTAGCACTTCCTGACACTTTTTAATTATGTTGCTAGGAGTCCATAACAGTGTTAAACATGACACTTCCTGTTGCCAGTAGGTGGCGCTATGACTATAACTGAATACGGGCATGTTGATGTGTTCAGGCCGGGACTCTTATAAAATGTGTGAAGTTTGAGGAGAGATTGGACATTATATGCACGCGTTACAGTAATGTTCTGCAACACTGCACTAATAGCATGCTTTAACACTGAGCTAAGTGTTGCTAGCTTGTTTTAGCATGCTTCTAGAATTTTGCCAGCCTATTTAATACTTGTAATGCTTTTTATTATTTTTGCAAGCAGTCCATAACAATGTTTCCCTTTCATAGGGTCACTTCGATGCTGCGGTGACGTCACCGTATGGGAACACCTTCGGTGTGACGAATGTCTGAAGCCCTATACCATCTCGCCAATCCTATTGGCCAAATAGCGCTGGGCACCGCCCTACGCATGCGTACGCATCGTATACCCGGGTGCCGCGCGCTATTTCGCTCAGATTTCATTTCCTTCAGGAAAGAGAATCATCTGTGCCCTGGAATCATCTCGCGTTCATAGCGGTTTTCTCGAGCAGTGTTAACTCCTCTTCGCGGAACGCGATGAGCTTTCGGAAGTGCAAGGAACCGTTGTACCAGGTTCATCAACTAAGGGAGACCCTCACGAAAGGTGCGTAGTCTGTTTGGGATTACATCACGCGCAGTCTGCGCTTAGTGGCCTTTCCTCTTGTCCCCACTGTGATGGCCTGCGACTTAAAGTACTGCGCTCGAGGGTAGAAGTTTTTTCCAATGTCGCCCCCACGTCCAACCCCCGCCGTGTCACTTCTGCGGCTGCCGAGGCACCGCTCGAGGCGATGGCTTGGGGAGACATGTGCGACCTTACTTACGACGACAGCGCGGCGCTGGAGTTTTCTCCACATCGCTCGCTCTCCCCTACCCGAGTACAGGATGCCACCTTCGTCGAACCCGTTTTTGTGTTCTCGGACGGGGGTTTACAGCCCACCCCGGAGGCATACGATGCTATCTCCTTCGGTTGTGGGCAGTTTGACGACGACGTCTTATCCACCGCGGCCTCGGGAGTCTGAGGACTTCATGGCCGATACGGACAGCCCTCTCCCTCCTAGCGGACAGGAGAAGCGTGTTTCCCCCTCCTACAGCGAGCTGTTGGATGTGGGTCTCTCGTGCGGTGGGTAAGCCTGGGACTGGATTGGGAGGTTGAGAAGGCCGAGGCCCAACCTTCATCAAAGCTGGACGACCGTTTTTTAACTAGTCATGCTCCTGCGCAGCCCCGTAGGCCCCTGCCTTTTTTCCCGGACCTCCACCAGGAGGTTTTGGAGGTCCTGGAAGCAGCCCTACTCGGCGCGCATCACTAACGCTGCGGCCGCGGATTTCGCCACCATTTCAGATATGGCGAACCGTGGCTATACAGCGATGCCTCCGGTTGAGGAGACTCTCGCCGAACATCTGGCGCCTAATTCGGCCACGGCATGGAAGTCTCGCCCCCTCCTTCCTTCGAAGGTGTGTGTCGAGTCACGTCTAGCCTCGTCGGGAAATATTACATGGCTGCTGGCCAGGCGGCCGCATCGCTCCACTCTATGGCGGTCCTCCAGGCCTACCAAGTGGAGCTTTTAAAGGATCTCGATGAGGGGGAGGGCATCACACCCGAGGCTGTGAAAGAGCTGCGTCGAGCAACGGATTTGGCGCTACGCGCTACCAAACATACTGCTCGGGCAGTGGGGGCCGTTCCATGGCTGGTTTGATTACGGTCGAGCGCCACCTTTGGCTGAATCTCACCGATATCAAGGAAAAGGATAAATCTTTTCTCATGGACGCGCCCATTTCTAAGGGGGACGGTTTGTTTGGAGAGGCAGTTATGTCGGTGGTGGATAAATTTAGGGCAGCGAAAACAGCAATCAGCCGCTTTCCGCCAGCTGATTCCACGCAGACCCAGGGAGACTGAACGGCGGCAGGCACCCGCGCGGGCTCGTTCAACCTCTTCAAACCAGCCAACGGGCTGCCTCACGGGAAGAGCCTTCGCCTATGGCGCCCACTCGTAAGGACTGGGGTCCTAAGGCTTTTCCACCAGCTAGCCATATACAACCGAAAAGATTAGACCTGAGTTCGACGGCTAATGCCTCTCGCTCTCGGGCTCCTAATAGCAGCTCCTGATATTCTCGCTGCTTGCCAGGGACTGTGCCCTCCGCTAGAGAGCGCTATTGGACCGTTTTCGCGCATCCACACCCTCTCACCGCAGTCCCCACGCTCAAACATTGACTGTCTCGCCGCAAAAAGGCGCTTCGAGCAGCATTGGATCGAGCAACCATGTCAGGCGTTTCCTCAGACACTCTGCACGATTCAGCCTTCAGAATCCGAGGAACGTTCCAAGGGTCTGGCTAAGACGGCCCGTTTATGACGGCTCACACAGCCGCCGCTTTTTCGCTAGCGGCAGAGCCCAATGTTCATCTTGTTGGATTAATTCCTGCCGTGGACACGCTTCAGGATTATACACAACGAGATGCAACGGATTTGACGCACGCGCTTCCCCGGCTTACGGACGCCGCGAGCTTTCCGTATTCGGGCATGTTAACCGCGTATGAAAAACGCTGAAAAAAGGCGGAAACCTTGAAACCACTGAGCTATTTCGGGCCGCGTGGGAACGCTTGCCCGGCATTTTCGCAATGGGTGTTACGCACGATTCGTCTCGGATACACCATTCAGTTTCGAAAAAGGCCCGCCTCCTTTCCGCGGAATTCTTCCCACGGTTGTGAAACCAGAGGAAGTCGCGGTGATGCGGCAAGAAATGACAGCTATGCTGAAGAAAGGGGCTATAGAAGAAGTACACTCCTCTCAGATGGAGTCAGGTTTTTACAGCCGCTATTTTGTTGTACCAAAAAAAGGGGGCGGTTTGTGCCGTTTGAATCTTGCACTCAGGACGAGCAAATTCAAGATGTTAACGGTAAAGTCCATTTTGTCTCAGATTCAACCAAACACTTGGTTTGTCACGATCGATCTGAAGGATGCATATTTTCATATTCAGATCATCAAGAGACACAGGAAGTTCCTCAGATTCGCTTTAGAGGGCAAAGCGTATCAATACCGTGTTTTTCTATTCGGCTTAGCCCTGGCTCCCCGAACTTTTTCAAAATGCATGGACGCAGCTCTGGCCCTGTTGCGGCTCCAGGGCGTTCGTGTGTTGAATTACTTGGACGATTGGCTGGTGCTAGCTCAATCACAGACTCAAGCACTCTCTCACTGAGATTTAGTGCTGAATCATTTAAG
The DNA here is from genome assembly GCF_018340385.1 of Cyprinus carpio. Lineage (NCBI taxonomy): Eukaryota > Metazoa > Chordata > Actinopteri > Cypriniformes > Cyprinidae > Cyprinus > Cyprinus carpio. Next base: position 38,128,826 of record NC_056597.1, on the reverse strand, counting down.
CAGCCTGGGCTTATGCACAAATTTCCAGAAGAGTGTTTTAATCCCCTCTCAACGGATAACCTTTCTGGGAATAGATTTGGACTCTCGCGCGATGACAGCCAGACTATCTCTCCCCGCGCGTTCAGTCTCTCACGTCATGCGTGCGTCACTTCAAAGTAGGTCGCACAATGACGGTGAGTTTGTGTCTCAGGCTGTTAGGTCTGATGGCAGCGGCATCCCCTGTAATTCGTCTGGGCTTACTTCACATGCGCCCTTTTCAGTGGTGGACGAAAAGTCAGAACATTTCACCCCGTTGTTTTCCGCATCGTACGATTTCGGTGACACGGAGGTGTGTTATGTCAATAAAACAGTGGATGTCAACCGAGTTCCTTCTAGCCGGAGTTCGGCTGGGGATTTGTGCTTCCTGAGAGACTGTCACGACGGACGCCTCTTTGACCGGTTGGGGAGCTGTTTGTCAAGGGCACCCAGCTCATGGAGTGTGGACGGCGACACAACGCGGTTGGCACATAAACAGGTTCGGAACTACTGGCAGTTTTTCTAGCTCTCCAGTATTTCTCAAATCTGCTGACCGGCCGTCATGTACTACTCAGGTCAGACAACATGGCGGTTGTGTCATACCTGAATCATCAAGGAGGGTTACGCTCTCGCCCCCTGTGCAGGCTGGCGAGGAGTATTCTTCTTTGGTCTCAGAACAGATTTCTATCGATCCGAGCAGTTCATGTCCCCGGACGTTTGAACGTCGGAGCGGATCTGCTATCCAGACAGACTCTGGAGCAGGGGGAATGGAGATTACACCCACAGACGGTGAGCCTTTTATGCCGGATATTCGGAGAGAGGCGAGAGTGGACTTATTCGCGTCGAGCACGACTACGCATTGCCCGCTGTGGTTCTCCCTATGCCCTCCATCGCCCCTAGGCTTGGATGCGTTAGCTCACGATTGGCCCAGGACCAGCTTGTATGCTTTTCCTCCAAATTCGTTTAATTCCAGCGGTGTTGTCCAGGATACGGCTGGACAGAGTGGAGCAGTTGCTGCTGGTGGCTCCGTGGTGGCCCACACAGCCGTGGTTTGCGGAACTGGTCAGTCTAATAGCGGGCTCTCCATGGGAGATTCCCCTCAGACAGGACTTACTATCGCAAGCACGAGGGATGATTTGGCACCCGAGGCCAGATCTGTGGAAACTGTGGGCGTGGCCTCTGAGCGGAGTGAGTTAATATGTCCCGGTCTTTCTGCGGAAACCTCCGAGACTATTATGAATTCCAGAGCAGCATCTACGAGACGCTTATATGCTTTCAAATGGAAGCTGTTTACGACCTGGTGTGGTTTTCGTAGTATAGACCCAGTTTACTGCCCAGTGGCTTCAGTACTGGAGTTCCTTCAAGACCATTTCTCTGATGGAGTAACGCCAGCAACTTTGAAAGTTTATGTGGCAGCCATTTCAGCTAACCACGTATATATGGATGGTGCTTCAGTGGGCCGTCATCCGCTTGTCTCTCGCTTTTTACAAGGTGCGCGACGGCTGAGGCCTTTCCGCCCTGTGCGAGTTCCCTCATGGGATTTATCTATTGTACTGCAAGGGTCTATCAGGACATCCGTTTTGAGCCCTTGGAAAACCGTACCGGATAAAATCCTGACCTTGAAGACAGTTCTTCTATGGCTTTATCCTCCCTCAAGAGAGTTGGGGATTTACAGGCTCTTTCTGTTTCGCCGTCGTGCATGGATTTTGCACCGGGCTTTGTGAAGGTATTGTTGCGACCGAGGCCTAATTATGTCCCTAAAGTCGCTTCGAACCCCTTTCATTTTCAGCAGACGGTCCTGGAGGCTTTACCCCCTGCTGGGACAAGGATCAGAAGATCTAAGTCTTTGCCCTGTCAGAGCGCTCAAGAATTATGTCGATCGATCAGCCTCATGGCGTGAGTCCGACCCCCCCCCAAGCTGTTTGTCTGTTTTGGACACAAGAATAGAGGCCATGCTGTCACAAAGCAACGCATGTCCCATTGGTTGGTGGAGGCAATATCTTTAGCCTATGAGGCGCGCGGTCTCGCTTCGCCTCTAGGAGTCAAAGCTCATTCCACTAGAGCAGTACGATCCTCTCAGGCGGCCCTCAGTGGATCTTCTATGGCTGATATCTGTGCTGCGGCAGGATGGTCCTCACCGAACACTTTTATCAAGTTTTACAGTTTTGGATGTAAGGACGGCTCCTGGCTCCCGGGTTCTCTCCACTTGAGCAGATGCTTCCTTGGATCCCAGCTATCAGGTACGTCAGGCGTTATGGTATAGGGTTCCCATACGGTGACGTCACCGCAGCATCGAAGTGACCTATGAAAGGGAACATCTCGGTTACGTATGGTAACCACAGTTCCCTGAATAGGGAACGAGATGCTGCGGTCCCGGCCGTTCCATACCTGATAGCGTTCTTCTCTTCAGTTCATGAAATCTGAGCGAAATAGCGTGCGGGCACCAGGGTATACGATGCGTACGCATGCGTAGGGCAGTTGCCAAGCGCTATTTGGCCAACATATAGGATTGGCGAGGAGATGGTATAGGGCTTCAGACA
>NC_056597.1:38092338-38125672 GCF_018340385.1 Cyprinus carpio | reverse complement strand
ACAGGATGTGGTCAAAGGGCTTAAAGTGACAAATAATAATAAAAAAAAAAATAAATAAATGAATAAAATTCAGGCAGAGTGAAAAAAGGAAGTTAAAAAATAACCCAAACAATGGGGCAACTGAGTCAGGTAGTTCTTCAGTGGATTGTTCAATTTTGGGAATGAGGGAGAGGGGCGTACATTGGTGCCGTGACCGGATGGGAGTTAGGTTTAGGTGGGTGAGTGTAATGGTGGCCAATTGTAAAAACAACTTGAATACTTGGGTTTTTGAACCCTTTAAGAAAAAAAGCAACCAAATGGCCATTTTATCAATTTTCCCATTCTATATAACGACCAAATCGGGGTTCTGCATGTGAGAAGGTGGTTCTACGGGAACGATCAAAGCGATGCAAAAAGCAGGGTTTTTTGTTCGTTCATTGAAGCGTCGCTGAGGAACAATAAAAAAAAGACCACCAAGAGCGCAGGGGACCGCTAAATCAAACAAACGAAACAAACAAACATGCGAGAGCGATTCGAAAGCACAAGGAGCCGTCTGCTTGCTCTCACGAATGTCAAAAAACTGATCGACCTGCACAGTGCAAACAGCCAAAACCTGGATATTTTAGGAAATATTAAAATCCTGGCGGACTTGTCCACGCTGAGCGGCGCCTTATGGCCACATGCTGCGAAGCGGTTCAGCATGTAAACATGAATACAGCCCCAGAGAAAATGACAGTAGCCTAAATAATAATGTGAATGACTGGCGGTTTATCACCTTTAATTCTTGCAATTAAGTATATTTCCCAGTACGATAGCGTGTACGATGATGATAGACATTGTTGGGTATGGTTTGATAATGAATATTTGATGGTTTGTTTAGTATATAATATAGATTATGATTAAAATGTGAAATTAAGTCTAAAGCTTATAGGGGGGAGGAGTGGCGTAAGGGTAGCAACCTTGTTTACTAATTGTTGATCCTCTGGATAAGGGAAAAATGGTGGTGAAAGTTACAATCGCAAGTATCTGGACTATCGTAGAGGCTTCATTTACGTCCGAAATGGGATGATTGAATATGTGACGAAGGTTGCTAAAAATATGGCTTCTTACGCCGAAGTTTGCAGTTAGCCCCCGGGTTTGGGGTAAGTTGATGCGAGTCGAGTCGGTTTGTTGGTGCACCTCTGTTTGCAAGTGATATCTGACGATCTGATTCATAACCCATTGTGATAGAAATGACGTTTAAAACCGGATTTAATAATTTGCCTTTTGACAGACAGTCATATTTCTTTTCTTTAACGTTGAGCTTTAAACAACATAAATTATCCAAACCAAATGAAGTTTACCAGATTTCAATATTTAACTGTTTAGCATTTCTGAAACAATATGTTGAACACCAAAGTTGTCGCTTCTAAAAAATGGACTAAACAGGCGAGTTTGTTGGCCCTTATGACACGGGGAAAATATATTTGTATTTATTTATTTTTATTTGTTTACATAGCAATATCTGGCTACACTGCCAGAACTTAAACTGTAGAAATCAAAAGAGCCACAGACATGTTACTGCGGACAGGATACACACATACGTATAAGGCAAAACAAAAAAAGAAAATAAATAAAATTACACATCATGATACCCCCTACTGTCAGAAACGTTCACAAAACAGTTTAGCAATATCTTATATATACATACCCTGAATTTTATACTCCTGTATAGAATATATATATATATATAGATAGTATGAGAGAGGAGAGATGAGAGGAGAGCGAGAGATACTATTATAGAATATATATGAACTATTTTGCTTAAAAAAATCACACTTGATGAATATAGCCATGTTATTTTCATATTTTATATATTATGATTCAATACTGTTACTGCCATTAAAATAAAGCATTGATTGTTTTTAGTTGTAATTGTGTATTGTAATGTTTTTATTCTTTTTTTCTTTTTCTTTCTACCATTACAAAGTTCAATAATGACACAAGGTTTTTATCTTAGCCTTTTGGCCGGAATGGTCTGCCATTTCTTTGTAATTGTTGCTATGTATTTGTTCAAGTCAATTCAATTCTAATTCAATTCAAATCAATTCAACTCCCTTTCAAGTTTAGTTGTATAGCGCTTTTATGATACAAATCATTGCAAAAGCAAACTTTTACAAGAAAAATTAAGTTTTCTACAATTATTTAATGAGTAGTGCCTTATCAGGGTGACTGTCGTTATGTTGCATTACGGCAGAAAATGTTCAGGAAAACTCAATAAAAGACGTAAACAAAAACAGATGATTAACACTTATTACCAGCAATTATGCAAATCAAAATTCATAGCAAATGTGGTAGGTAGTTCTGTATGTTGTTCTCTGGGTTAGCATCACTCTGATTGGTCCTCTGAGGGCGTTGGGCATCATCTCTTGCCATCAGGTGTGTTCTGAATCCAGACTGGAGCTTGTGTAACATCCTAGTTCACCACGGGATGTAAATCCCGTGGCAAAACAGAGAAACAAATAGAGACATTAATTAGCCATAGCTGCTGTTCCAGCCAAGTTAAAATTAATCTAGTTTAACCCAAGCTAATAGGAATAATAAGTGCATTTGATCAGATATAACTGCAGTCCAAAAATTTATGAGATGCATTATTGGAATGCCTTGGCCAAAGGGGTGTGTTTTTAATCTAGATTTAAAACAAAGGAGGAAGGTGGTGTTTGAACCCCGAACATTAATCAGGAAGGCTATTACAGAGTTTCGGAGCCAAATGTTGAAAAAAGCTCTACCTCCTTTAGTGGACTTCGATATCCTATGGTACTACCAAAAGTCCAGCGTTTTGTGACCTTAGGGTTTAGCGTGATGGGTTGTAGGCGTGTGGTAGAAGATTAGTTGAGGTATGCCGGGAAGCTAAGCCCATAAGGGCCTTATAAGTAAGTTAATAATATTTTTGGTAACTGATACGGGAACTTAATAGGTAAGCCAGTGCAGAGGACTGTAAAATTGCTGGGTACATATGTCATAATTTTCTTGACCCTGGTAAGGGAACTCTAGCCGCTGCCATTTTGGACTACCTGTAGACTTGTTTATTGAGGCAGGATGCAGGACAAACCACGATAGCAGTGCATTACAATAGTCCAATCTAGAGGTCCATGAACGCATGAACTAGCTTTTCTGCATCAGAAAACAGGTAAACAATAGTTTTCGTAGCTTGGCAAATGTTCTAAGAGTGGAAGAATGCTGTTTTGTAACATGGGAAAATATGATTTTTCAAAGGACAAGTTACTGTCTAATATAACACCACAGGATTTTTTTTGTATCAGTAGAGCAGTAACAGTACATCCGTCTAATTGCAAATTGTATCTACGAGATTTCTGTGTAATGTTTTCATTGGTCCAATAAGTAATATATCTCTCTTATCTGAATTTAATAGGAGAAAATTTATTGGTAATCCAATCTTTTACATTTTTACCACACTCTGTTAGATTAGATAGTTTTTGAAGTTTCACCTGGTCTTGTTGAGATATATAGTTGATATCATCAGCATAACAGTGGAAAATAATCCCAGTATTTTCTAATGATATTACCAAGGGGCACATGTATATTGAAAATAGCAGAGGACCTAGGACATGATCCTTGTGCCACTCCATATTTTACTGAGTGAAAAATGAGATGACTCCCATTTTAAATAAACAAAGTGGTTAGCAATCGGGACGGTAGGACTTAACCATCTTAAAGCCTGCCCTTAGATAACTGTATAGTTTTGTAATCTATCAGTAGTATGTAGTGATCTATGGTATCGAACGCTAGCACTAAGAGATCAAGGTAAAACTCAGCAATGAGAATGCAAACCGTGGTCTGAGCAAAGAAAGGAAGTCTCTTTTCTTGAGTTTATTATCCCAGATAGCACTTGTATAGTGCTGCGAAATTTAATGGGCTGGATCTTTAGATGTTCATTAAACATAATTGTTTTGCATGTTCGTTATCACCCGACTTGGCCTTCAAGGTATCGGTAAGTTTCAAAGGTTTCTGGGATCCTGAAAGTTCAATTCTCGTTTTTGAGGGACAGTTAATAATGTAGACAGACAATAATACTACAGTCAGGTTGGGGGTAAATAAAATAAGATTTTCAACCTTTTAATTATTAAAAGGTTAATAAATTTAACTTTAACCACCAAAAGAAAAAAAAAGAAAAAAAAACAATTATACACGATATAATCGCTGCTCAGGATATAACAAAAAAAATCATGAAATAATTTTACAAAAACAGAATAAAGAGATCACGGCTGATTTAATTGTCACAGTGTAAAACAATTTAACGCAGTTAGTTTGTTCACCAGTTTTTCTCCAGTGTGAATTGTTGGTGCTGCTTCAGTTGATGATCTGAAATCTAAAGGTCTTCTCACACTAAAGCACGGCATGAATCTTCACACCGCTGTGGTCTTTTCTGGTGGTAATTTTTAAATCTCTCCAGCCATATAAAGCCTCTTTCCACAAAAAGTACACAGGTGAGGCTTCTCACTCTGAATGAATTTTTAGGTGCTTCTTCAAGTATGAGCACCTAGCAAATTGTTACCGCACTGATCACAGTTATATCCTCTTTTTTCGGAAGAGAGACTGCTGATGTACTTTAAGGGCACGTACGATGTTGTTAAAACTCCTCCCACAACTGATCACATGCGTACGGTTTTTCTCCAGTGTGGATCCTCTCATGTGCTTTTTTAGATGTCCTGATTGACTAAATCTCTTGTAACAATAGTGAAACACTCGTAAGGTTTTTCTCCAGTTAGTGGATTCTCTGATGCAGTTCAGTAACGGTCAGAGTAACAAAAGCCTTCCCCACAATCAAAGCACAACATGATCCTTCTCACCGCTGTGGTTTTCTGGTGTAATTTAAGAGGCTTCTGCTCTGTCTAAAACTCTTCCCGCATTCGTCACATGTGTTACAGTTTCTCTCCAGAAATGAGTTTTCATGTGATACGTAACACCTTGCTTGGATAAGAAAATCTTTCCACACTGAGGGCAGCTGAAAGATTTTTTTGCCTCTTGTTTGCTGTGAGCAACTTCAAAGATTCATCTTCAAGTTTTGCCTTGATGTTTCTCCTCTGCTTCATTCAGTTCTTTGCTCTCCTCACTTCTCTTCCTTCAAGCCTACAAATTAAAATTAATATTCAAAGTTAATTTTCATTTCAAGTAAAATCATAAAAACATGATAGAAATGTGAAAGGAAAGGATATTTGCTACAGAGTTGCTATACAAAAATGAATGATTATCTGTGTTCAGGCCAATAGTGGCATTAGTGTGTGCCAGGCTCAGTGACATTTTTCTACAGTAAACCCCAGGGCTTTTCTCTGCGGCCAACAGCCAGAGCGTTTTTGCCTATCGAATACCAAATCAGGCTTGAGGAGGTTCAACGCTGCTGATCATGTCATATTAGGGCTGGAGCGAATAAACGATATTCAATCGAGATGTGGATGATATAGGTCCTGCAACAGGGCAGCTTTAAAGCCAGACACAGTGGACACTGGACAGACCAGTCTCTCTGGCAAAAAAAACCTGTAAAAACTTTACCAAATTGTTGTGCACTTGCTAGAAGGTGATTATTTTTATGTTTACGGTTTTGCACATTTAATGTACCTCTTAACGCCAGACACTGTTGACAGTTAGTCTTTCTCGGGGGGAAGAACTGTAATTGTGTTACAAATGATGTGTACAATAGCATTATGTTTACATTTTGGACATTTAACTATATTTCCATTTTTTTGTCACAACTTTTATTTTAAATCTACTTTAGTAAGTGTTTTTTTTTTTTTTTTTTTTATTTTAAAAACTCCTACTTTTAAAGTGTAATTTAACGAACCCATCTAATTTTTGTGGCTTCAGTCATTGTTGGGATACTCTTTTAAAGTGGGAAGCATAACAACTTTTTATCGAAATATATATCGTTATCGTTCAATATGGAAACATTTTTTATCGAGATTACATTTTTGCCATTATCGCCCAGCCCTATTTTCATATCGCCATCAGCTAACATCAGCATAGACATTTAAGTCACTATCTGTAAATTCTCTTTCAGACACCAATAAGTGTTTGAAATTAACTTCGTGTTGTGATACGATGGGGATTATCATCACTTTATAATCCAGAATTATATTAATATTTAATATGCAATACAAAAGGTTATGAACACTAATCATTTCCAAATCAAACAGCACATTTATTTGTGTCACTATTTTATATGTCAGTGTGTTCTTTATACCAGACGAGCTGATATTCATATTTAAACTCATGCTCAATTTCACAACATCATTACTAAAATTATCAGGAATAAACACCAACCTATTGGTTCTTTCAGTATTCTTCATGTTTCCACTCTGAAGGAGTCTGGAGCACTTTTGAGTCTCACTGTAATCTTCAATAAACTCCATCTTACCAGATTTATGTTCTTCCTGGTCCTCTGAATACATGTCTTGAAGATGTAATACTGACTGCTTTAAAAAAATTATTTGTATGCTTCAAATCTTTTGTTTTGAAAAGGAGCAGTTCTTAGTGCGCCTCTTCTTCTCTCTCTTCTGGTTGTTTTTGTGCGGTCTGGGAACCCCCATAACACCGAGAAAACGCGCTATTTGCGTCACCTTTACGGGTTGCAGGAGGACAGTTTTTAATAAGAGACATAAAGTAATGATACTTCTATATTCTTAATGTAACTTAAAACATGTAATAATTTCCTCATATAATTGTGTTTGTCTTTATTCGTTCTTAGATCTATGGATTATTAATTATCCTCAGATCATAATTGTTGAGATAGCTGAAAGGTCTTCCTCCGATTTAATATTGCAATACATTTTAGAATACCACCCTTTTTTTTTTTACTGTGTTCTTTCTGGTATGTGTCCTCATTGTCACAATTACACTATTTTTGGTGCAAAAGTAAATTTTCTCAGTTCTATGCTCCTCATATCTAGACAATATATCACCCCCAAATGTCCTGGGACTTAGGCCATAAACGTCTTTCTTGGTATTCCAGTCTCACATCAATTTCCCTTTTTTTATTTCTATGTTATTGTAATAATCTCTTCCCATTGTGCACCCGCCATTTACTTTTTTAACAACCTTGGGTTATTCATCTTGTGGTTACAACATGAAAAACCCCAAAAGCAATTAGTAACAAATCATGAAATTGAATTTGTTAGTACAAGTCGACTCAGTAGGCAAAAAAAAGCAAAACAGACAAAAAAAAAAAACCCAAAACAAAAGAAAAAAAATATAATATATAATATATAATATATATATATAATATATATATATACCTATTATATATATATATATATAGAATCATATATTGTATGACACACAAAACAAACACAAAACAAAAAACCTTTAGATTTAACAACAAATGTAGTTCAGGATCACAGAAATCATATTCAGAAACTTGATGTATTCTATTCCTGATTGAAGGGACAAAAAGACCTTAAATTATATATTGATTTTATGTATCCTTTCTTCCAGTGGTTTAAATGGTTGGTATTGTTATCCTTTGCTCTCTTACGCATGGTCACAGGTGGTTGGGACACACTTCTGTCTGGCTACTTCGGACATTGATCATCACGGAAGAGTTCAGCACACATTTGGTTTTGAGACACAGACCAGGCTTCACTGCACCAGAAAATCAGTCCCTTCATTTATTATTAAGCTATTTTTAAAGCCATTCACTTAAAAATTAATTTACTTTGACATTTCAAGTGATAAAATAATCAGGTGTGTGTGTTGGGGACCCAAAGCATTGTAACAGAACAAATTACCTTAAGATGCAGGTGTACACACACGTCCTCCACATATCAGAGCTGCAGCACTTCACTTCTCACAGGTTTGAGCACTCAAAGTCTTACTGATCACACATCAACTCGCCACCATGGTCCTTCTTCTCCAACCAAAAGACATTGGGACACATTCATGGCCCGTTGAGCTGGTTACACAAACACATGACAAAAACCTAACACACCTCATCTACCTGTATTTGAAAAGTAAAATAAAAATAGTACCCACAACAATTAAAGGAACATGGACACCCCAGAATGACATAGGGTAACAAAAAAAAACAAACAAACAGAAAAGTTGACCCAAACTAAACAGTTGATTACGTTAAGAAAACAACAAACTTGTTTTGTATTGAAAAAATTTACTGAAAATGTTACATTGAAATATGCAATTAAACGCACTAATTTGCCATATCATTTCTAGACAAATAAATAAAAAAAATGGATGAAAGCCAGGTTCAAATACCGTTTCATTCTATTGACATTAGTAATCAGTTTTTACAGAGGGGATATTTTGGATCTTTATACTCAAAAAAAAAAAAAAAAAAAAGCCTTTTGCCCTTTAAATGTATGAAAACAAAGCACAGTATGGGAACAAAAAGACCTTGGTAAAAAACCTCTTCAGAATTATTAATGGCAATTATAAAACTGTAAAGTTTGGTTACGCTTAGTTGCTGCTGAAGTGGAGTTTTTTGTGGCGTCATGTGCAGAGGAAAAACTAATTTTGAGCGAAAACAGCCTTCAAAAGACATGAACTGTAATAAAAATCTACAGACAGAGAATAAAAGAGCTGCAAACAGAAACATTTAAAGGTGTATTTTGGATTTCTTTCTCCATTAGTCTGGGGGGAAGAAAAAAAATACGTTTTTGCCACGTCAGTCTCACCTTTAATATCATATAAATGTCTCCTACTCTCACTACTGGTGTTGTTGTACTATAATGCAGAATGCTAATATAAAAACATGGACATTGAGTTAATATTTTAATTAACAGTTAATATTTTAATATACGTTCATAAAGAATTATTAACACAAACACACACAAACAAACAAACTAAAGGTTCTTCAGCAGGTTTCTTTGAGGTGGTTCGAGGTGGATATATAGCACGGCTTTGTTAAAGGAAACCTGTTTAAGCACAGTATGGTTCTTCGAGTGGTTCTTTATTTGCCCAGTGCTGCTATTTAGCACCTTAACCACCCAAAGAAACCCCAATTAAGCACCCTGGATATGTACTTGAAAGGTTCTCAAAACTCTCTCTTAGTGTAGTTGGGGAAAGGGTTAAAAAAGACATTAAAAATACAGTGTTTTAATTTCCTGAAAAAAAAAACATGGTACTCAACCTTTTTGTCCCCAAGGCCCCCACTATAAGGAAATATTCCAGGGCCCTCACACAAGACTTTTTGATCTCAGTAAAGCAACAAGTGATCAAAACAGCTTTTGCATCTTTGTAGTAACTTACTATTTCATAGCAAACATATGAGTAAGTGGAACTGAAATATTCTAAATCTCTACGGAGGGAGAACAGCGTTGCTGGTGGGACGCAAGCAAGGACAGTTCAGATACTGAGAGACCGTCAGTAGCAGTTTAAATTGTGAGGACAGGAGGAATATAAAATCCCTGAAAACACACGAACATCATGAAGGACTGTCTATTTGACATCTGCATTTATATCTGCAAGACATGTTTTTCTAGGAGTGTTGGCCTGTCATCTGCAATTGGACGTTTACTATTATTGTCAAAATATTATAGACATTTAGAAAATGTTTAAGCTCTTTATGATTTAGAATGCATTGTAAAAACTAATATCTGAAAGGAGGTCTATCAGATGTTTGTAAACAACAGAGTTTTTCCAGATAAAACTTATCTTTTAACAGCACTACAGTAGGATTCGCAGGACGTACGTGTGGGTGTGAACAAGTGGGTGAACAAATGAACATGTGTCCGTATTACATGCATGCCTTCACGTTCTTAAAGGGACAAACATTCATATTTTAAGTAGCCTATCTGTGGTCATTTATAATGCTTACCAACAAAAGATTGTTAAATAAAAAAATGAAAAGTTAAACCTACTGTATCTGGGAAAATTGAGTGTTAGTTTTAACCTGTTGTATCTCTTGTCGTATTTGTATGTTTTCAAAAATGATAAAGGATTAAATATATATATGAACATCGATATTTTTTTATAAGCTTGCATTCCCTTTCCCCATACATATTTGTAAAGGGATCGTTCGAAGAGGTGTTGTTGATGTCACAGTAATATACCAGACAATAGAGTTCCAAACTTCACATTAAAAAAGACTATGGGACTCATTTCATTGAAGCTTGCAGAGAAAGCTTGAGAATTTGACCATTAAACAGAAAATGCCTTCGTCAAAAAACCACATAATGCGCCGTCCAGTGAAATGCTGTAGAACCCCCTTCTAGGGTCTTCCGGTTTGGCTCCACTATATTGCATAAATCAAAAAAACAAACAAAGAGCCACACAGTAATATAATATAAAATACCACTCATATGTTTTTTTATGGAGAGTACACTGATGTCCACACATCCATTGCTTGCAGCATTTACATCATATGGACATTCACTGTCACCAAATACCAGTCCTCGACACACACTCCTATCATGTCGTTGTCATCAGGAACACACTCCTGGCTTTGCTGATTAAAAAAATAAATAAATAAATCACTTAACAGAAAACCTATTAAACATTGCTTGTAGGCGTATCTATTTGAAGAATATTAATGAATATATAAAAATGCAGTAGCCAGCAATAGTAACTTCTCCACTATGGTTCAGTCATTGTACAACTTTGTAAAGTGACAATGAGGTATTTTGAAGGTGTGTTCTAGTGCATTTAAAAGATAGGTGCTAAATAGCACTTAAAGTGGTTCCCCGATTACAAAACCAATGAACCACTTTTAGTGATACTTAGCACCCTTTTTTAGTGTACCCTCACAACCAACCATATACATTTTAAGCATGTTCATACACAACACACAAAAATATATATTGATAGTAATCAATTTTGTAGCAATCACACATGCATGTGATCAGACTATTTGAACAAGGGGCTCTGTAAGGTAGTACTTCATTAATGACTAGTTATAAATAGCTGCATTGCTAAAGTGAATAGTTGCTAAATGAGTGAAGTACAAAACAGTTAGAAAAAAACTTCACAAAAAAGACTTCAGTAGGGATGGCATAACATACCTGGGTAACGACTCTTCATCCAAACGAACATTTCGTTTACTGTAAATAAAATACAAGTTCATCTTTACAATGGAGAAAAATATAAAAAAAAAAAAAAAAAACACAAAAAAAATATACACACATTCAACTATGATTTAAGAGTGTTAAAACTTTATTTAACAAAAGTTAAAAGATCTCCACCTTTGGCAATGTTTGTTGGCGTCTGTTGTGCTCAAGCACACAGAGAGACACAACAAACAGCAATCAAAGAGCAGCACACCCGAGCATTTCATCCTCTCGACCTGCGATCCTCTCACTGTGACCAATGTGCTTGAATTTGTGGGTCAGGGAGGGTGTTTTATAGCACTTTTTAAAAGGAGCATTTTAAAGTTCCAAGGAGGACTGACGCAACCTCTAAACAAACCCCTGAAAATCACCTGCCTGGGAGCTAGTGGGCCTAATCTTGAAGACCCTGGTTAACTTGTTCAGGTGTGTTTGATGTACAGGTTTTTTCATGAGTGGACCTTTGAAATCAAATTCAAATGGTTTAATTTACTTTTGGTCAATATCAAGTTTTATAGTGGTGACTTTATGACTCCTTTTAGATGAGCATTACTGTGAAAAGAGTTGGTCTTGTGGAGGCAGGTTCTTGGACATCAAAGTCATGGACTGAAAAATATAGGGCCCCACTCCAAGGCCTTGTTTATAAGTATAAGGTATTTTCCTAATAAAAATAACTTTAGAATGTCTTTCACGCTTAGAAACAGACAAATTCAGAAACATAATAATAATCAATAATTATAGGAATTTTCTACTTGTAACGTATTCAAGCAAACACTGGTTCCAGGTGGTGCAATTCTGGTGGCGGGGCGATTGGGGCTCTTCAGCCGTTAATGCTTTATTTTTGACTACTACAATCTCTATATCCTTCTGAGAGGTGGCTCAAAATATAAACATATTAAGTCAATGGTAATGCGTGTTAATGGCCCAATTGGCATTGAATTAATGTTACAAAGTGAATAAACTTTTGCAGAAGGAAAACCTCTGAAAATACAACTAACTGAAACTTCTCAACATCAATTGGATGTTGCCCATCTTAAGTACAGAGAAAGCAACATTCATTTAATATTTCAACTATCACTTTCCAATTGAGTACATCAACAGATCACCTAATTTCAATGTTTGGGGGAAACCTTTTAAAATAAAAATGACGCCCCTGAACAATCTGACATAAAAACCAGTGCTTCTCAGCTAGTAAATGGCAAAACCCTGAAAAGCACCATTATTCTGCCCTCAAGCTGTGTTTCAGGAATAGACCAGAAAATAAACTTTCCATTGTATGTTAGGCGACGGATCTTGAAAAAACAGATGTTCTAAACATCTCTCCCTTCTGTACTAACAGGCCGGTGCTTCAGTACGTCTAGCACCAACCCAGTTCCACCAGACCTGGAAGTCTTAGGTTTGTTTTTTTTTTTAATCCTGAATGACTCTTGATTATGCGTAGGTGTGTTCAGGTGTGTTTTGACACCTGGTGATTTGAGAACAAATGCTTGTCAGGTGGCCCTCCAGGAGCTGAATTTGACAACCCCTGTACTATAAAGCATTCTTGCTTTGTATAATGGGTGTTTTCTTTCAGAGGTTTTAATATTTCACAAGCCCGCAGTGATATCACTGGTTGTGTATAAGAGGTTTTGTAGCACATGAAAAAAAGTATACTTTATTGTATTTGTAATATAAATTCCCTGTTTTAATAGTGGCATAGCAAATATTACTGTACTAACAAAAAAAAAAGTATATTAACATCATGCTGTTTGCCTATTTTCTGTCTTATTTTTTATTAGTAAATTTGTATTTGCACTTAAATATATTTATGAATATTTTAAACTGTGGGCTGGAAAGACGATTAATTTTTAAAGGTATTACTTTCCAAAGTACATATTAAATAACCTAAGGTGGTAGTATATTTTGTTAAGTAAAAATTTTATTCCTTCATGCTTGGAATTCCTCTATCATTATTTGGACATACATTGCTTTCAGGGAAAGAGTAATTAAAACAACATAAATAAGAGCATGCATGATAACAGTGTACGGTTCAAGTAAACACGGCATTGATATCTGTATAAAGCGGTAGAAGAGTAGTACGGCCTCGGAATCAGTTTTGAGTCTCTTTCAATATTGTTTGGAACGTGGAAGACATACAGTTTTTCCTTAGACCCTAATAATTACAATTTACATTTGAGTTGAATTGAGGATGGATCATAAATACATTATTGGTATGAGACACTATATAAAGTTAAGAATATATTTAGCTGAACATCTCTAAACTATTGTTCCTCACACACAAGTCTCTTTAGCGTAAATCACAGAACACTGTTTGTGGTTGTGAGCAGGGAAGATTTTTGTCCCCATCCTCACTCTTTCTTTTTGCACACACACCACCTATCACGCACGTCAGAACTTCACAGTAATGTTTGCATCACCCTCCTCCCACACTGGACACTTACATATAGGACACTGTTTCTCTTTCTAAACGTCCAAATATTGTGTGTCTTTCACCTATTTTTTCTTTACCCACTTAAATATGTAAGCAAATATTGGTTGTTTCAACCAATATGCATATGGACGTCTGATGATATCTCAGGATCAACAGCTGTTGCCCACACACTTGCTTACACAACTCTATCCTATTTATGAGCACCCTAGGCACTAGTTTGTTTTACTTCCTTCCAGACGACATCCAATATGGTTATTTGTTATTATTAATTTACCTGTCTCTTCCAAGCCTTGGGAGTAAGCGGGGGTTTTGAAAAATCCAGTTGGTTCCAAAATAGCACACTTAGTTAAAACTATCCATAACATGCTTGAATTTATTTATGTTTTCACTAGGGTGGCTTGTGTTAGTTTTTTTTTGTTTTTTCTGTGAATAAGTTCCCCATTAACTATCTTGAAGCTTTTTAAGCCCTTTTTTATGGCATTATTTTGATATAATGTTGGTCTTTTATTTTACGTTTAATTCAGTTGGGCTGAAAATAAAACAAACCCAGTGCTTTGTACCCCAAATACGTCAAACAACACAGACACCTATTATATCTGGTATTTCCCCACCCCCGGCTAAGCGATTTTACGATTTTCCTATCATATGTTCATATATTTATGCGTAATGCTGTATTTTATTTTTCCCCCTTACCCCCTTCCCTTTCCCCCGCTCGCTTCTTCCTACCATATTTGTTTATTACACAACCCCTCTTGCCCCACCCTTCACGCCGTAGCGGCTGCTACATAGAAGCAGTCCTAGTTCCTTTAAAAAAAATATGGGCTTATATGGCTGAATATTGTCATTACATTGATTTTCTACTTATTTAAAAAATAAAAACCTAAAAGTCTGTGGATAAAAGGGAGTCAGAGTGCAGTTGGACATGTAGTTTTGATTTCACTAAGAACCGATTCGAGTATATCATTCGTTCGGGGAATACACTGACACAAGCGTGCGTTAGCCTATAATGACAGCACTATTTAAATATGACCGATTCATGCACACATAATGCGATTGTTTGCATTTACCTTTACCTGTTAATCTGCTTGTGGAATTAAAGCCCCATGACAGGATTTTAAAGAGATGTTTGGTTTTGTTCTGTCGCTCCTCTGTATTAGGTTGTGGGAGCTATAGAAAACGACAGCTTTTCGAGGCAATTAATCAATTTAAAGAAATCTGGCCGCACTGCCTGTCAAGCAAACTGAGGTCTTGTGGTAGAAGCAAAATTTCGGCCATAACACCTGTGTTCCAATCCGGGAAACCAACCGTAATCCATCACACCTGAGCCGCCGTGCTGATAAAGGGCCTTGATCAGGTGAGTCTCCCCCCCCCCCCCCCCCCGGTGCTGGAGTTCAAGCTGGATTTAAACTGAATCCACATCATATTCACAGCGCGGTTTGACTGAGGCTACAGGCCCCGACCGAGGATCGACAGCTCGGGTGTGTTGATGCTCGTTAACTGCTGTTTTTGTTGTGGTCTCTCTTGTATACTTGAGCACAATAGGACGCCCAAGGGACCCGTGTCACAAGTCAAGGTCTTACTTTGTTACACCCGAACGAACGGAAGAAATCTACAGTTAATTAGGGCTACAAGGACAAACCGTGAACCAAGACACCCCCCTATATCAGAATATAACTACACAGAAGTACTGTATTTAACTTACACACTTAACACAGAGTTTAATTTTTAACTGCAGACATCACGCCTTAAAAAGTTTAGTTGCGTCTAAAATATCTTTCTATTGTAGGAAGGGACAAACACAGTGCACTAATGTGGGCTTTATTTCGTTCTCTTAACAGTAAAAGGAATTGTTCGTTTGGATAAAGAGTGGTTACCAGGTATGTATTCTGCAACTACTGCTGAACTCTGTCTGTATCTCATCCAACCTAATTTGTACTTTATCTGTTTAACAACTAATTCTAATATATATGCTATAAAGTTACTGACGCCACATGTGTGATACCACACACCTCTTTATACGCAAATATTTTTGACCTATATAACAGCAGTGGGAATTCATTGAAACGCAGGAGGCAGAACGCTTTTTTGTGTAAATCTGTTGTGATGCCTTTTGATGAAAACTTTCAAATCCATGAACATGTTTGTTTTCAAAATGTTAGTTGGTACAGTGTGCAAAACGTTTGATTGTTAGCATTTACTATCTTCTGTAATTTTATTTTTAACCCTTTTCCCCAACTAAACTAAGAGTTTGAGAACGCGTTCCCGAGGTCTGTTACTGGGGCATAATCATGCAAAGCGATCTGCTGCCATCGAATCATAATTGGCCACCAATAGTGCTTTAATACCTGTAGCTGTTTTCAGGCAAAAAGTGGTATTAATTTACACAAGTAATTACCCACAGCAAACTGCTGTGTTTGTGTAACCCGCTAATAAGCCAGCGAGGTGTGTAAGCACAGCAACCTTTTTTGAGTTGATTGTGACACTCTTTTTTGGTTTCTATAATACTTGGACGAGTTCTATATTATAGATCAGTGGTTGTTGAGATATTCCCATTACTGTTCGTGTTGTTGTTGTTGTTATTGTTGTTATTATTATGCAGTGGGGCATTCAGTTTCTTTATCATGTGTTTGTGGTAACAGAAAACGCCAGGAGCTGTGTCCCAAGAAACAACCGATTAGGAATTTGTGTTGTGAGGGAGAATTACGTTTCCATGATCGTGACTGGTCCGAAAATGATCACACCGAGAACCATAGCGCTGCTATGTTCGAGGAGTGTGGACGCAAGTGTATGGCTCGATCTAGAGGGTCTTATATGCTATTAAGGTTGAGTTGATGTTGAGACTGGTTTTTTGAGTGCACACACAGGACTGATGGCCAAATCAGCATCAATCATTTTTTTTTTTTTTCAATGGTTTGAACCTGACTCTCCATCATAATTTGTTTTTTTATTTATTTTTCTATTATTTTTCTTCTTACATTTGTTTCCTCTGAACCGTATTGCAAATGCAGGGCATATGTTAATTTGACCCTTCTATGGAGCTCACGGCGTGGTGCATTTGGTTTCAATGTGGCCCCCATTTCTAGACCGACCCAATTGTAATACTTTACACCTCGTGCGCTTGGCTCTTTCTTAATCGTAATCAATAAAACTGTTTTTTTTTTTTTTTTTTTTTTAAAGCCATCGTCACCGGGGTGGTTCCCCCCTTCCCTCGTTAATCAGTTGTGGGTCTATTTACTTATTTTCAACGTCGCAGCGAGGGTGTGACGATTTTTTGTCATGTTTTGCATAATAGAAAAGCCAGGGAGTGTGGCTCCAAGCAAAACCCTTGGAGTAGGACTGTGTGTCGAGTTTGTGCCCTAGATAGTAAAACTGTCCGAGGGCTGATCCACGAAACTGCTGCCAGGCAATGGATGTGGACATCAGCTGTCTCCACATATGGCTCTTCAATATAGAAGGTATTAATATGGCAATGTGTGGGTCGGGTTTTTTTTCTTTGCAGCGAGGAGTCACGAGAGGGAGTCTGCGTGATGAGGTTGTCACATTGTTTGTTGTAACAGAAAAAGCCAGGAGCGTGTCCACGAGACAGTACTCTCTATGAATAAAATACGGTGTGGATGCCGCTGCAGCGGTTGTTCTCATGATGGTGACTGCGCGACCTGAAAATGATGAGCAATTGACCTGCACAGCAATGGATTGTGGACATACAGTATTGTAAGGACTCTACCTAAAGGTTCCTATGCTATACTGATTGCGACTGGTTAAGATTTTTCCTCTATTACAGTTCATTGGTCTGTGATCTGGTTTCCCTTGTGTTTGTGTAACATGGAAAAAAGCAGGAATGTGTCCAATGACTTTCGGCTGGAATTAGATGTAGGGTGAAGACGTAGTGTGAAGAAGTGATGTGTCAATGACTTTGACCTGTCCTAGAGAAATGAGAAGTGCTGCAGCTCTATATGTGCTGAGGACGTCGTATGTAACACCTGCATCTTGAGGTATTTGTTCTGTTGATGCTTGGGTATCTCAACACACACACTGAGTTATTTTATCATTGAAATCGACAAAATAACTCTGAAATTTTTGCCCATTGCACCAACTGTAATCGCATGGCCTTTCCAAAACAGATTAAATCCTACTTAGAATACAACCTATCTAAAAGTAAAGTTTGTGTTGCATGCATGAGTGTTTTGTAATGTTTGAATGCCTCTTAATGAAGGGACTTATTTCTGTGCAGTAAAAGCCTGGTCTGTGTCTCAAACCAAATGTGTGCTGATATACTCTTCCCATGATTAATGTCCTTTCCAACAGAAGTCTTGCCCAACATCACCCTGTGCACATGCATGCAGATAACATGCCAGGTTTTATCCCACTGTAAAAGGGTCCTTGATTTGCCCCCAATCCCCGCAATGTTGTACTTGAGGCATTTTTTGGCTGTCGCACAAATAAATGTTTTAAAAGGTCTCTCTCCTGTGTGTGTGTGTGTGTGTGGTTGTTAGGTAGTAGTTGTGTTTTTATTTTTATTTTTGATTTTTTTTTTCATCCCTGTTTCATTATGGAGTCTGCCTCTGTATTAACAATTCCATGATTTTTGTTATTCCTATCATAATTGCTTTTTGGTGTTTTCATGTTGTAACACTTAATGCCTAATAAATTCAAGTTTTTCCCTAAACATTACTGAGAATGAATGAGATGTCTGGGTCTGTAGTATTATTGTCTGTGTACCTAACTGTCCCGAAAAACTGGCAATTGAACTTGTCCAGATCCCAGAATCCACTGAATTGATAATTGAAGACTAAGTTGGATGATAATTGAACATCCAAAACTAAATGTATCTTAAAATATGTTTGTCAGATGTTCTAGATCCAGCAATCTTTTAAAAAGATATTTGCAGATGTACATGTGCTATTTGAGATAGAAATGTAGAAAAAGCTTAAATATAGGAGATTTTAATAAGATACTCTTTCTGACAAATTATAATGGTACTGTATTTGAAGAAGTAATGTGTAGTCTGTTAAATGCAATCTCCAAACAATGTTTATTA
Organism: Cyprinus carpio; assembly: GCF_018340385.1. Taxonomy (NCBI): domain Eukaryota; kingdom Metazoa; phylum Chordata; class Actinopteri; order Cypriniformes; family Cyprinidae; genus Cyprinus; species Cyprinus carpio. The sequence continues at coordinate 38,107,176 of NC_056597.1, read as the reverse complement.
GTTGATTTGTTAGTTTATTAATTTGTACAGTTTTTTTTTTTTTTTTTTTTTTTTTTTTTTTTTAAATCCTCATTTACTAAACGCATTTGCCGTTTACCTGAGACTCACTCCCAAGACAGCATTGAAACAATCAGATAAGATGAAAAGAAGGTTTTAAAAGTAAAGCAGAAATGAAGATGATTATTAACACGTAACATAGAAATAAAAAAGGAAATTGATGTGGATAAGGGGATAAAAGAAAGACGTTTATACCAAGTCCAGGAAATTTTGGGGGTGATAGATTTTCTAAGATATGAGAGCAGAGACTGAGAAATTTACTTTTACACCAAAGTAGGGTAATTGTGACAAATGAGGACACCCAGAAACCAGTAAAGTATTCCTAAAATGTATTGCACATGAAAGAGGAAGACTTCAGCTTCTAAACAATTAGATCTGAGGAGAATTATATCATTCTAAGTGATATTAGCAAAACGAATAAAGACAAAACAACATTATATGAGGGAAATTATTACATGTTTAAGTTAACATTAAGAAAATAGAAGTATCATTACTTTTATCCTCTTTTTTAATCTCCCTCCTGACCAGTAGGTGACGCAAATTGCGGTTTTATACGTTGGTTTCCCAGACCGCCAAAAAGACACAAGAAGAAGAACGAAGAGGCGCAGCTAAGAACTGCTCTTTCAAACAAAAAGATTTTTCATCGTTTTGAAAGCATCACAGATAAGTTTTTTAAAAGCAGTCAGTATTTACATCTTCAAGACATGCCATTCCTGAGGACCAGGAAAAGAACCATAAATCGGTAAAGATGGAGTTTTATTGAAGATTCAGTGAGATCAAAAGTGATCCAGACCCCTTCAGAGTGAAAAAACATGAAGATACAGAAGAACCCAATAGGTTGGTGTTTATTTCTGATAATTCCCCCCCCATTGATGTTGTGAATTGAGCATCTCTCTCTCCAAGTCCTGATATAGAGTTATAATATTAACCAGAGACACAGTGAAGCTCCAGAACCAAAATCCTGAGTTTAAGAAGTTAAATATGAAATTTCAGCTCGTCTGGTATAAAGAACACATGACATATAAAATATGTGACAAAATAATGGTGCTGTTTGATTTGAAATGATTAGTGTCCATATCCTTTTGCATCGCATATAACATAACATAATTCTGGATTATTAAAGTGATGATAATCCACATCGTATCACAAACAGAAGTCATTTCAAAACACTTATTGGTGTCTGGAAAGATAATTTACAGATAAGTGAATTTAAATGTCTAATCCTGATGTTTGCTGATCGCGATATGAAATGATCAGCAGCAGCATTGACCCTCTTCAGCCTGATTTGGTATTTGATAGGCCAAAACACTCTGGCTGTTGGCCCAGAGAAAGCCCTGGAGTCTCATTTATAAAACTCTCCAGTAGATAAAAGTGTACATAGGAACAAAAGCTTAGATTTTGCGTACAGCACAAAAGTTTTCAGATTTATAATAGCATGCGCACGCCAGACCTTGCGGCAAACAAATCTCTTTATAAATCCCAGTCATTGGACGATTGGGTGTGCATACGTGCATGTCCACCCTGACTCCTCCCCCGAAAATCACCAATAATGGAGCTTACAATGCCTTGTTTTTACTATGCATAACCTCATCTGCATATTCTTTCACACGCACCCGTGACACCATTTAACACAATGGCAGACAGGAATTATAGTAGCCTTTCTATGTTTAGAATAAAATATATGAAAATATCCATAAAAAACAAAAGTAGTTCTCAGATATATTTTAGAAGAACTCATTCTTTTACACTGGCCAAATAGATTTAAATTATTTCATATTAAAATGTATGCAGTTTTTCTGATAAGATAAACATATTTTTAGCTATTTTAGTGAAAAACTGTTACTAAAGCCCATATTTATTGCAGTGTATTGTCCTGATTTGGTTGGCGCGTCACTGACAAAGTATTGGTAAAAAGGAATCTTATCGTTTTCTCCTAGTTATGTCCTTCAAAACTATAGTGGAATTTTTCATAATGTTGTAGAGATGAGTTTTACCCACCATTAACACCTCCGTGCAGCTGTAGTTGTACAGTAATCCAGCAGTGTCCGCCATAATATCACTGTAAGTGTCAGCCTCTAAATTATTGTTCTCGCTAAAATATTTATCATAACATGTAATCTGTAGTTTAGTTTCAAGATTAATATTGTGCACCTATAGCACTCCTCGCTGTCATTAAAAAATAACATGTCACAGGAAAAATTATGTTTATTGTTAATGAAATTTCTGTAATCATGTTGTTTGTAAAATTATGTAATTTTCAGTGTTAATCTCCCCTTTAATGCGAGTGGAATATTTAATGTAAATGTGTATATCGACATGAAAACAGAGTTTAAAATCATTGTTTACTTCATTACTTTTCTCACTCCATGAAAAAGAGTTTGTACGCATGGTTTGTAATGTCTGTATGGTGCGTACATATTTACTCCAAGTTTTTTTTTTTATAAATCACGATATGTGCGTGGGAAAATTGCCTACGCATATATTATGCCCCATTTTGTGTGTATACGGCCGTGTTTATATATGAGACCCCTGGAGTTTACTGTAGAAAATGTGACTGAGCCTGGCCACACACTAGCCATGCCCCCTATTGGTCTGAAACACAGATAATCATCATTTTGTATAGCAACTGTAGCAAAATGTTCTTTTCTTTTCTCATTCTCTCATGATTTTATGATTTAATTTGAAATGAAAATGAACTTTGAATATTAATTTTAATTTTAGGCTTGAAGGAAGAGGAGTGAGGAGAGCAAAGAAAACTGAAGGAAGCAAGAGGAGAAACATCAAGGTCAAAACTGAAGATGAATCTTTGAGTTGCTCACAGCAAAACAAGAGGCAAAAATCTTTCAGCTGCCCTCAGTGTGGAAAAGTTTCTTAGTCCAAGCAAGGTGTTACGTATCACATGAAAAAATCATTCTGGAGAGAAACCGTATACCCATGTGACGAATGTGGAAAGAGTTTTAGACAAGCAGAAGCTCTTAAAAATTACCACCAGAAAACACACAGCGTGAGAAGGATCATGTGTGCTTTTGATTGTGGGAAGGCTTTTGTTACTCTTGCCGTACTGAAACTGCATCAGAGAATCCACACTGGAGAAAAACCTTACGAGTGTTCACATTGTGACAAGAGATTTAGTCAATCAGGACATCTAAAAGCACATGAGAGGATCCACACTGGAGAAAAACCATACACATGTGATCAGTGTGGGAGGAGTTTTACACAAGCGTACGGTCTTAAAGTACATCAGCAGTCTCATTCAGAAAAAAGAGGATATAACTGTGATCAGTGCGGTAAACAATTTGCTAGGGCATCATACTTGAAGAAGCACCTAAAAATTCATTCAGAGGAGAAGCCTCACCTGTGTACTTTGTGTGGAAAGAGCTTTATATGGCTGGAAGATTTAAAATTACACCAGAAACGACACAGCGGTTTGAAGATTCATGCGTGCTTTAAGTGTGAGAAGACCTTTAGTTCAGATCATCAACTGAGAGCAGCACCAGACAATTCACACTGGAGAAAAACCTTAAACTGGTGAACAAACTGCGTTAGTGTTTACACTGTGACAAGATTAAATCAGCCGGGATCATTTATTCTGCTTGTAGTAAAAATTATTTCATGATTTTTTGTTATATTTGAGCAGTAATTATATCTGTATCATTATAATGCCTAATAAATTAAAAGGGTGAAAACCTTATTTACCCCAAACATGAGTGTAGTATCAAGTCAAGTCTGCTTTATTGTCAATTCTTCCACATGTACAAGACATGCATACAGAGAGAATTGAAATTGCGTTACTCTCTGGCCCTTGGTGCATACAGATAACACTAACAGCAGAACCTTAAATATAGAAAATAAAATTTAAAGTACAACTATACAAATATACAAATAGGTCATGTAAAAAGAAATATAAGTAAGCAGCAGCACAAAGTCACATTGCAGATAGAGTGCAAACCAGTGACGTAAACAGTGCAGATATAATGACTAGTGGAAAAGAGCTTATTCAGTCTGATTAAAGTGTCAAAAATCTCAGAGAGCAGTTCTTTATTTAAACTGACAGAAGAGGTAGTTGAATTAGGTAGTGAGCAGACCAATGCTGCACAAAGTGTCTGGTGCAGGTCCCAGTGTGTTAGTGGGAGCTTGGGACTGAGGTTCAGAGTTCAGTGGTGGCATGGGAAAAAAGAGGGGAGGGGGGCAAGGCGCAGTCTCCTCCCTGATGGCAGCAGACTGAAGAAGCTGTTGTGATGGGTGTGTGGGATCACCTTCAATGCAGAGGGCTTTTACGGGTGAGACGGGTTCCATAAATGTCCTGGAGGGAGGGGAGAGAGACACCAACGATCTTCTCAGCTGCTTTTCACTATGCGTTGAAGAGTCTTCCGGCAGGACACGTTGCAGGCGCCACAACACACAGTGATGCAGCTAGTCAGGATGCTCTCGATGGTACCTCTGTAGAGGGTGCACATGATGGGGCCAGGGTTCTGGCTCTTCTCAGTTTGCGGAGGAAGTAGAGACGCTGCTGTGCTTTCTTGGCCAGTTGCTGTGGTGGTTGTTGGTCTAGGAGAGGTCCTCTGTGATGTGCACACTCAGGAACTTGGTGCTGCTCACTCTCTCCACAGTTGCACCATTGATGTTCAGAGGAGCATATTGAGTGTGCACTCTCCTGAAGTCAACAACAATCTCCTTTGTCTTCTCCACATTCAGAGAGAGATTGTTGTCACTGCACCACCCGGCCAAGCGGCTCACCTCGCTCCTGTAGTTTGTCTCATATCTGTTGTTAATGACGACCACCACAGTCGTGTCATCCGCAAACTTAAAAAAGAGGTTGGAGTTGTTTTTTGTGACAGTGTGCAGTTGTGGGGCTCAGCACACATCCTTGGGGGAGCCCCAGTGTTCGGTATATGATGATGGTGCTGAATGTGTTGCTGCTGACCCGTACTGCCTGAGGGTCTAGCAGTCAGAAAGTCTAACAGCCAGTTGCACAGCAAAGTGTTGAGCCCCAGCTGGACCAGTTTGTGAATGAGCTGTTGAGAGATTTTGTTGAATGCTGAACTGAAGTCAATGAACAGCATTCTGATATGTGAGTCTTTTTTCTTTAGATGTTTGAGTGCTGAGTGGAGGGTAGTGGCAATGGCATCATCGGTCGGGCGGTAGACAGATATGCAAACTGGAAGGGGTCCAGTGGGGGCAGACTTGATATGGTTCATGACTAGCTGTTCAAAGCACTTAATGAGAATAGGGATAAGTGCAACCGGACGGTAGTCATTGAAGCAGGATGGAGACGCTATCTTCTGGACTGGAATGATGGTGGTAGCTTTGAAGCATGTGGGAACAAACAGCCTGACTACGCGAGATGTTGAAAAATGTGAGTTTCCACTGCACAGTCTCTTAGTCTCTAGACGCCCAGGAATGTTGTCAGGACCCGGAGCTTTGTGTACATTGATCCTGCTGAGGGATCTCCTCACACTGTCTGGGGTCACATCATCACATGATTACCGGGAGGAAGTGGACTCTACTGTGCCCGTGATGCTGTTTTGTGCCTCAAAGAGAGTGAAGAAGGCGTTCAGGCCCTGGATGCAGAGAGATGTTGCTGTCACAGGTCCACGGAGGGGGCTTGTAGTCCGTAATGGTCTGAATCCCCTGCCACAGTCTTTGAGTGTCTCTGCTGTCACTGAAACGATGGGCTATCCTCCTGGATGCCGTGGGATAGTTTGGCCCTGGCTGTTCTCAGGCCCACCTTATCTCCAGCTCTGAAGGCAGCATGCCATGTCTCCAGGAGTCTGTAGAACTTCCCTGTCATCCACAGCTTCTGGTTGGCCCGGACAGTGATGATCTTTGTGACTGTTACATCATCAATACACTTGGTGATGTAGGCAGTGACAGTCTCTGAGTACTCTTGGAGGTCTGTGGTGTTATTGTATGTGGCAGCCTGCTTAAACATATTCCAGTCAGTGGTGTCAAAACAGTCTTGAAGAGCCTCTGATGACCCTCCTGGCCACACTTGTATCTATTTGTGAACTGATTTGGTGACTTTAATGAGCCGAACCAGGCATTAGCATGACTGAGGCACCGAGGTGGGGGAGGGGAAGGGCCTTGTAAGCTCCTTTCTGGGTGGTGTAAACAAAATCAAAAATGTTTTTACCTTGTGTTGGAAAGTTAATGTGTTGTTTTTTTTTGGAAACACACTCTTTAAGTCTGCGAGGTTGAAATCCCCAGCTAAGATGAGAAAAGCATCAGGGTGAGCTGTCTGCTGCTGTTCACTGATGTCCTGGTACAGTTCATTCAGTGCCTCACTCCTGTTGTTGATGTTGGAGCTGGGAGGAATGTAAACAGCAACGAGCAGTATGGTTGAATATTCCCTCAGCACGTAATAATCATAAACTCCACTAGGGGAGAGCAGTGTTTGCAGACCACAACAGCATCGTGGCACCATGCATCACTGATGTAAACACAAAGCAATTTAACCTCTCGCAACGAGGACTCTGTCCGCTTGATAGCATGTCAGCTGATTGAGCTGAGTAGCGCAGTCTGGAACGCTGTTGCTGATCCATGTTTACATGAACACAAAAAACACAACCGTCTCTTACAGTTGTCTGAGCTGAGAGTAGTAATCGGATGTAGTCCAGTTTATTGTCCAAAGAGCATACGTTAGCCAGTATGATGGTGGGGATAGCTGGCTTGTGTGGGTTAGCTGTTAGCCCTCTTCTGCTTCCTCTCACACCGCTTGTGGCGCCTTTGCTGTGGGCGAGATGCAGCAGACCCCTGAGAGTATGGGGTATTGGTGATGGTGAAGGCCTCCGGAGTAGACAGAGTAAACCGAGATCCCACAGTTCTTCGGCGTCTGTGAAGTTAAACTCTAAAAAAGTGGTTCTGCCGACATCGAGCAGCTGTATGCTGTATGCATGTTTAAAAGACAGGTAGACACGATGAAGACTTACAAAAACACTTAGACTCACAAGACAAAAAACACAAAAACACTGTTCTGACGGAGAGAGAGAAGCCATCTTGAGGAAGTATTATTGTCTGTCTACATTATTAACTGTCCTTCAAAAATGAGAATTGAACTTCCAGGATCCCAGAATCCTTTGAAACTTACAGATACATTGAAGGCCAAGTTGGGTGATAGCTGAACATGCAGAACAATGTATGTTAAATGAACATCTAAAGATCAAGCATGACATTTCGCAGATATACAAGTGCTATCTGGGATAATAAACTCAGGAAAAGAGACTTGAAAATGTAGGACATTCTAATGATAAGCTGCTTTTTTGACAGATTTTAATGGCACTGTATTTGAAAAAGTAATGTAGTCTGGTAAATGCAATCTTCAAACAATGTTTATTAGAGTTGATTAATTTGTACAGTGTTTTGTGTTTTTAAAACCCTTTTATTTAAATTGTACAGTATTAAGCAGTAACATTAAATAAAAAGCTATATACACAATATACATCAATGTATTATTAAAATTTATTAAAGTTCATCAGTCATGAGCAGTGAGTGATTTTTCTGTTTTTTTTTTTTTTTTTTTTTTGTCTCTATTTATTAAAGCAATAGGTCATCCCAGAAATGAAAATTGTCGTCTGTCTGTCAGTTCTGTTCTGTTGTTTTATTTTTAGACCATCATTTACTCACTCTCAAGTTGTTTTAAACCTGAATGAGTTTCTTTCTTCTGTTGAACATAAAAGATATTTTGAAGAATGTGGGAAACTAAACAGTTGCTGGTCCACAGGGACTTTCATATTTTTTCCCACTGTCAAGTCAGTGTGGACCAGCTACTGTTTGGTTACCCACATTCTTCAAAATATCATCTTTTGTGTTCAGCACAAGAAGAAATTGGAGGGTGGGTGCTTGTTAATACAAATACACCATTAGTTCAAATGGCCCAAACCAAAAAAGGGGGCTCAAGGAGGGTGGGTGCTTGTTAATACAAATTGTCCAGTTGTTCAAATATACAATTAAAAGAGAAGATAGCAAACTCTGTAATAATTGACTTTATTGTAGATGTTTTGATAAGAGTGGGCTCTCCCTCACTCTCTGAACCAGCTTCTGTCTCATCTTTAATTGAAGTTAGGGGAGAGGGGGGTAAGTTGAGCCACTCCCTGCATCTTGGCATCTGTATACTTTTACTGTCATGTATTTTGGAACCACCTATCATTTCTGCCAGACTGAAAAGGAGAAACACATTGGGGGAATGGAAGGCTGTAGCCAGGGTTTAAAAAGTAGTGTGGTCTGGGTGCTATAATAACCCACTCATTATAAACACTAAACACTTTAAAAGAGACAGATATGTATATGTTTGTGAAATATGTTTTCTCAGTTTTAGAGGAATGAGCATTGTTAAATGATATCACATTGCATCATTACTTTAGGTTGGGGTATATTATTTTATCAGTTGTTTATTATTCATTCAGCAATACATAGGCTTATTACTGTTATAGTTTTCATAGACAATAACTTTGTCTAGTGCCCTTATGAATGTTTGTGAAAATGTAACTACAATATAAAATAACAAAGACGTAACATACTTGTTCTACAGATCTCTGCACTAGTGTTATATTCTACTATTTTGATAGTGTTGATAAAGCTTCTGACAGATAATATGTTTTTTTTTTTTTTTTTTTTTAGTGCTTTCCTGTCAGCAATAACATGTCTGTGGGCTCTTTTGATTACTATCAGTTAAAGTTCTGGCAGTGTTGCCAGATATTGCTATGAAAACAAATAAAAGAATAAAAAAATATCTTTCCACCTGTACTCTGTTTAGTCTGTTTTTAGGAAGGCTACAACTTTGAAGTTCAACATATTGTTTCAGAGATGCAAACTATTAAATATTGAAATTTAAACTTCATTTGGTTGGTTTTTATGTTGATAAAGTTAACTTTAAGAAAATAAATATGGTGTGTCTGTAAAAGGAATTATTAAATGAGTTTTTAAATTATTATTTATTTTCAATATGGGTTTTGAATCAGATTCCGTCAGATGGTCATTTTACATCCAGATGGTGCATCTTACCCACTGACTCAACTCGGGTCAACTTACCCCAAACCTGGGGCAAACTGAGATACATTCTGACCATTTAAAATGATAGGAATATTTTAGAACCCTTTGTCACAGATACATTCTGACCATTTAAAATGATAGGAATACTTTCATTAGGATAAGATAGATACTTTCATTGTACTTCCATTATCTTGAGGACCACAATAGTAAAAAGTGGTTTTTAGTAAAAAATCGTACCCACTCTCCCCTATAAGTATTAGACTTTTTTCAAATATACAAACCATTGCCCATTTATTGAGCTTTATTATTATTATTATTATTATTATTATTATTATTATTATTATTATTATTATTATTATTATTATTTTCTGTGTCAGTTTGTGCAGGTTACATAACTAGGCTACTCCAGGAGATGGCGACAAGTGACTGTGTTTTGCTGTGTCTCAATTGTCTCCATCCCTAATCAAACACACCTGAACCTAATCAGGGTCTTCAAGATCACGCTCCTTCAGGTGAGTTTAATCAGAGTTACGCCAGGCCTCTTTGTATCCTTAAAAAACGCATTTTCAAAAACAGTTCCTTTAAAGCATTCTGACCCACTAAATCAGCACATTTTTCAGCAGAGTGTATCGTGAGATCGCAGGTTGAGAAGATGACAGCTCGAGTGTGCTGCTCGTTGATTTCTGCTTTACTTTGTCTCTCTGTGTTCTGGAACACAAGAGACGCTGAAGGAGCAGCGAGAGTGAGCACAAGTGAGATCTTTTTACTTCATCACACAGTGCGAAAAAATATGTAAATAAGATCTTATAAAAATGGACTTTAGGCACATATCAGAATGTATTAATGTACACTAGCAGTGAAAGTTAACATTTGTGTTGTAGTTTAAATAAGCCATTAAGATTAAGTTATTTTGTATATATTTCTTGTAATGGAAGAAGAACAATGACCAAGATGCATTAATGTTGTTATATAGCTACAATATTATGTTATGTATGTTTTTTACAGTAAATGAAATCAATTCATTTAGCTGTCAGGTTATTTATGCCATCACTCCCCTACTCCCCCCTGTCATGGGTTTGTGTAACAGAAAAGCCTGGAATGTGTCCAAGCAAAAACCTCAAAATAGGAGTGTGTGCTGAATTCTGTTCCTGTGACAGTAACTGTCCAAACAACCAGAAATGCTGCAGCAATGGATGTGGACATCAGTGTATGCCTCCACACACAGGTATTTATATTGTTATAATAGTGTGAATTAAATGAGCTTTTACCTTTTTCATATGCAGCGAGGCATTCAGTGATCTGGTTTCTCTATCATGTGTTTGTGTAGCAGAAAAGCCAGGATCGTGTCCAAAACCTGTTGGAGCAGGAGTGTGTGCTGAGATGTGTTCTGGTGACAGTAGCTGTCCCAAAACAATCGACATGCTGCAGCAATGGATGTGGACGCCAGTGTATGCTTCCATATAAAGGTATTAATATGGCAATGTGTGGGTCAGGTTTTTTTTTTTTTCTCCCAAATGCAGCGAGGAGTTTAGTGATGAGGTGTGTGTGTAACAGAAAAGCCAGGAGTGTGTCCAAGAACAACTCCCAGAATGAAAGGTGTTTGTGCTGAGCGGTGTTCTCATGATGGTGACTGTCCGAATGATGAGAAATGCTGCAGCAATGGATGTGGACATCAGTGTACGGCTCTACCTAAAGGTATGCTATGCTGATGCATTGGTCAGAATTTTTTTTTTTTTTCCCCCCATTACAGTGATTGGAGTTTGAGCGTCCGAGTGCGTCATTCACCTTCACTCTCGTGCAGAGAAAAACGAAACGTTGCTCAGTGCTTCTCTTCAGCAGCATTTATTCAACAAGCTTCACTTGAACATAACATCAATTCACTGTGTGAATGTGACGTAAAACGTAACGTCCTCACGTACAAAACTGTATACCTCCAAATAAAATTATACAGGTAGTCAGTACCATAATACAATGTATAAGGGTGCAATACGTTTAACAGTTCTTCTGTGATCTGGTTTCCCTTGTGTTTGTGTAACAGAAAAGCCAGGAATGTGTCCAATGACTTTGGCTGGATTAAGAGGGATCGTGTGTGAGGAGTTGTGTGTCAGTGACTTTGACTGTCGAGAAATGAGAAGGCTGCAGCTCTATCTGTGGAGGACGTCTATGTACACCTGCATCTTAAGGTATTTGTTCTGTTGATGCTTGGGTCCCCAACACACACACTGAGTATTTTATCATTTGAAATGTCAAAGTAACTGAATTTGGCCCATTGCCCCATTTTAATGGCATGGCTTTTCAAAATAAAAATTAATAGTACATCGAACTCAAAAATCAAAAAAAGTAAAGTTTGTGTTGAGTGTTTTGTAATGTTTGAGTGCCTCTAAATGAAAGGACTGATTCTGTGCAGTGAAGCCTGGTCTATATCTCAAACCAAATGTTTGCTGAAAACTCTTCCATGATTAATGTCCTTCCAGACAGAAGTCTTGCCCAACCACCTGTTGACATGCATGCAGATAACATGCCAGTTTAACCATCTTAAAAAATTCATCAAATTAAAACCCACAACAAATTCCTGTACTCACTTCTTAAATCACACATCAAAAAAATCTCAATCTAAATTTCCCTACAGAGTCTTCTTTCACTAACAATTTAGAAAGGTAGGCTGCCAAAAAACAACAGAGTCTGCTTGTACTAACAATTTTGTGATTCGTTATATGTGAGCAAGGGCTGGTTCTTGACTGCTGTAGAAGGGTAGGCTGCCAGATATCCTGGGTGGGCACTCGTGGGGAGCTGTATTCCAAGGGGGAAAATATAGATATATTGTAGATATTACATTAACTATAGCCTATATTATATACATATAGGCTGTTATGTACACTACAAAAAAAAAAAAAAAACTTTTTTCATGCAGTTGCACAACAAAATAAAAAAATTATATTTTCTTTTTTGCTACACTTTTTTTTTTTTTTTTTTTTTTTTTGCTACACTTTTTTTTTTTTTTTTTTTTTTTTTTTTTTTTTTTATACCAAACAAGGTCATTATCACGTCCAGAACGTTACATTTATTGTTTTGAGGAAAACGTTAAGACCAGAAAAACTATAGTTAATGGTCAAGAGCTGCTTTTTATTATGATTCATTTTTTTTTAATGAAGTAATCCAATCTGAAAACTGCAAATATTTTAGTATTTTTAAATCATGCACCCATTCAGTTTTAGTTGTATAAATTACAATATTGTCTGTGTACATAATTAACTGTCCCTCAAAAACTGGAATTGAACTTCCAGATCCCAGAATCCACTGAATTGAGACATTGAAGACTAAGTTGGATGATAATTGAAAACATCCAAAACTAAATGTCTTAAAATGTTTGTCAGATGTTCTAGATCCAGCAATCTTTAAAAGATATTTTGCAGATGTACATGTGCTGTTTGTTTGAGATAATAAATGTAGAAAAAAGTTAACATAGCCTATAGGACAGGGGTTCTCAAAGTCTGCATTATCAAAGGTCCAAATCTGAATTTTCATCAATGACAAAGGTCCGGAACTATTGGTAATTACAAAACTTGTTTTTAATAAATGTATAACAAATCAACATTCATTTTATAAAAAAATAAGGTGCCTTTTGCATTCAAAATACATGAACAAAACAATTCATTTAAGTGTCTGGACTTTTCTTAACAAAACACCACAAAAGTAACATGGTTCAAAATACAGAGCAGTCTAATGTGAGAAATGGCATTGTCTGGTCTCCCCTCAGCTGCCGAACCGTGGCACAAAAGGTGTGGTTGCTAGACGGAGACACTGGCCTAAATGTTCATTAAGTCAAGCTGCTGCGATGTGAGTTCTTAACAGCATTCATTGCTGAGAATGGCAGACTCACACCGATAGGTTGACCCAAACATGGTAAGAACACACAAATGGCCTACTTTCTGTAGATTGGGGAAATTTTCAGCTGTGACCATTTTAGTCCAAAAGGTAACAGTGTCACAGTCCACTTCCTGCAAAGCCACATTTTTCCTGCAAGTCAATGAGTTCAGTCTGCAGAGATGCCATGCTTGCCCACGGGAAGATGCTCTTGATTTCTTTTGAAAAAAACTCCTCAACATTCTTGACTAGGAATGGAGATGGAATGCAGAGCAGCACTTGTCTGCCTACATTGAAGCCCTCCAAAGCGCATCCTGAAATTTTCAGCTAGCTTCTCCAAAAAGGAAAGATGGGTGATGATGGTGATTGCCATTAGTTCTGCTGGAGAAGAGTTGGAAGTGGATATGTGGCACCTGTGATGTCACTCTTAAAGATCTCCAGCCGCCTTTCAAAGGAGCGTACTGCCCTGCCACATCAGATCACACACTGTGTTGCCTTGGCCCTGGAGCTCAGATTTAGTTCATTTAGATGAGATGTTATGTCCACTAAAAGGGGCCACAACCTCCATGGTGTCATTATCCCTCAGAAAAATCCAAAGTAATGCTGGCTTTTTTTGACACTCTTCTGCTGGGACCCCAAAAACATCTCAAAATCTTTACTGATGGCCCAAAACAATTTCCAAGACTCTTCCCTTACTCAGCCTACCTAACGTTGGTATGGAGGAGTAAGTCGTCATAAGCAGCATTTACCTGATAGAGAAAGAAAAAAAAAATATACAAATAAATGAACTACATTACCTTTGTCGTGTTGCATAAATATTCATAAAGTGAAACACAAACCCTTTGTAAATGCTGTAAATGTAAATGGTTAGTCTGTTGTAAGTAGATTTTGATGACAACCTTTAATAGTTCCAAATGGCACATATAATTACATTTTATTCACAATTAAAAATTATTAAATAAAAAACCATTTCCCGCTGAAATAAGGGTGACTTATCATCAGTCAGTGGGGGCAGATTTTCAGCATTTCCTGCATTAATTATGCCTTAGTTACACATCTGATGCGAAAATTGGTAAAGATGTAAATGCTTTTGCTCTGAAGCCAAATATTTTTTTTTATTTGGCAAGTCTCAGTTCTCTCTCTCTCTCGTGTGTGTGTGTGGTGTAGTGCTGTGTGTGTGTGTGTGTGCGGTGTGTGATCAACAATTTTAATAAACCCCTATTGACCCACACACCCACACAAAAAACATCAGAAGTAAAAAGTCAAATAAATTCTCACCATTCAGTCAGGAATGCCCGCAGAAGACGGTGCCTGAAGGGCCAGAGGATGCTCTCAGGTAGTTCACAGCTTCATAATAGTTTCCATGACGTCCCCCCACCACCCTCCCCCTGAATATTCTTTTCCAAGGCTAGCACACAGCTACGGACTGGTGTATTATACAGTGGTATGTCAGCAGGTCGGAGTGCTGCCTCTTTCAGACGCTCTGACACAGCTCCCTTCTTCTTCCCTATCATGGCTGGAGCACCATCAGTAGTGATGGGACCACATATAGCTTGACATACAATTCACCGTTCATTAAGCATCTGCATGATAGCTTCATAGATGTCCTCTCCTCTAGTGTGACAGAGTGGAGTGGCTCCCCTTCCTGCTGAAATATCTGACAAACACACATAGCTGGCTTGGTCTGCATCTGTGATCATCCACAAGTGAAAGCAGGTGCATCTTGATATCACATTACCTCAAGCATCAAGTCCTTGTCCTGGTGAAGTCATTGAAGGATCAATTTCCTATCGTCTCTTTCCAACCTCCATCCCCCTTACATTCGCATCAAAAAAAAAAAAAAAAAAAAAAAAAAAAAAAAAAAAAAAAAAAAAAAAAATAGTACGCCCATGATGTCTCGAACTAATTCTGCAAAACTTGATACCACAT